>NC_041381.1:383548881-383557787 GCF_002162155.2 Triticum dicoccoides
CCCTCTAGTCGATATAACACACTTTCAATTGGTATCAGAGCAAGGTACTCCCTTGTTCTGTGTGATTTTGGTTTAACCGCCTGGAGTTTTAGTTATGTTGACTGCAGGTATGATCAAGATCTCGGTTGGGTGTCCTACCTTTGATGGGACGGACTATCCCTACTGGAAGAACAAGATGCGCATGCATCTTGAGGCAATTGATAACGATATTTGGTATGTTGTGGAAAATGGTGTTCCCTCGGTCACTCCGTCTGTGAATGTTGCTGATGTGAAGAGATTCAAGCAACTCAATTCTCAAGCGAAGAATATCATATGTGGTCATCTGAGCAAAGGACAGTACGGCAGAGTGAGTGCTTTGGAAACTGCTAAGCTGATATGGGACAGGTTGTCCAAGGTCAACGAAGGAGTCTCTACTCACGTGACTCCCGAGTTGATGTTCTTCGCAATCTCTTCAACCGCTTCAAAAGACTCGACAATGAAAATGTTTAGTAAACCTTCGATCACCTGACATCTCAAATGAGCTTCAAGCACTTGGTGCCACTGACATCACCAACCATGAGGTGGTGAAGAAATTGCTGGGATCACTTGATTCCTCATTCGATACTCTTGCACTGATGATTCAAGAGCGAGATGATTACAAGTCACTAGATCCTGCTGATATCCTCGAGAGGCTAAACACTCATGAGTTCCAGCTTGCTGAGAAAAGAGACCTCTATGGTCTGAGCTTTGTAAGATCACGTGCATTGAAGGCCAAGGCAGTCTCTGAATGTGAAGGTGAAGATTCTGGTAGCAGCCTTGGTGACCCTGAAGAACTGAGCCAGGAGCTAGCAATGCTCGTGAAGAAATTCCAAAAGTTCTCTTGCCGTGGTTGCTTTGGAAATTCTTCAAGGAGTTATGATTCCTCATCCCGTGACTACAAAAGGAGAACTTGCCACAAATGCAAGAAACATGGTCACTACATGTTTGATTGTCCTCTGTGGAAAAAGGAATCAAAGAAGAAGAAATACAAAGATGACGATTCTGATGACCCAAAGAAGAAGAAGAAATCTTCAAAGTCCTCATCATCAAAATCTTCAAAGTCTTCATCTCATAAGAAGAGCAGTTCCAAGAAGGCCCGTGCATTCATTGGCAAGGAAATGGACTATGAAGCTGAATCTGAGGAAAATATGGAAGAGGAGGAATCTGAGGAGTCAGACTCTGGTGTGGCGAGCTTAGCCCTCGCTACTGCTTACATCAGCAAGTCCATCTTCAACACTGAAGAAAATAACCTCCCCAACTCTGGTGACAAGAGTGCTGATGACTATGCTCCCACTTATTGCTTCATGGCAAAAGGTGCCAAGGTACTCAAACATTCTCCCTCTGACTCTAGTGAGGAAGAATCTGATGACAATATCAAGCCTAGATATTCCAAACTTGCTAAAATTGTTGTTAAACAACAGAAGGCTTTGGAAAAGATTCAAAATCTACTAGACAAAAGTGATGACCTATTGGGTGAGGAACTGAATCGCACTAAGACTCTAACTGATAATCTTCAGAGACTTTAGTCACGGTTTGACAACCTTCAAAATCATCATAACGCCCTCTTAACTGATCATGAGAAGCTTTCTTATGAATTTCTTTGAAGAAAGCAAGATCTTGAGAAGTTAAGAGTGAGTTATAAAGATCTTCAGAAGGAAAACGATTCATTGCTTGCTCAATAGATCAGTTCCGCTCAGGAAGAATTTATTCCACCATGTTTGAAATGCATTGAGTGTGAATCTGGTAATTCTTCACCTGAATGTTCAAATGCTTCTATTGCTGCAAATTCTTCAACTGTCTCTATGGTCAAAATTCCTCATCTGAGGAAACCACATGTATCACTGATGATAATGCATGGTTGAAGGAATTGTATGTGACAGTCATATACAAAAGCCTCAAAGGGCATCAGACTCTTTGTGATGTTCTCAAAAAGGAGATCTTGAACAGGAACCCTAGGAAAGAGGGTATTGCCTTTGAGAGGAAAATCAATGTTGATGGGACCTACTGGAAACCTGAGCAGTACCCTAAAACCTCATGGGTTGCTGCTAAGGGACCTTCCATAGATCCATGCACATTATCTAGCCTCACTTGTGAATCTTCATATTCCTCTAATGAGTCACTTGACTCCAATGCTTTGGGTGCAAGTATTTGCTTTTGCATGTGCAAGTGCTGCTAATGAGATTCTGTGTGGTTCTCCTACTGGATTGATAACCTTGGTTCTTAACTGAGCGAAATACTTATCTCTATTGTACTACATCATCCTCTCCTCTTCGAGGAAATTCCAACACAACTCACAAGTAGCAGAAAGAATTTCTGGTGCCATTGCCGGGGAGACATCACCAAAACCTATCAAGTACCTTTGCACAAACCTATCAAGGATGAACACATGCGTCAACTCCTATGCATATATTACCCCAATGTCACCTCGGGAATCCGCTAGTTGAGTGCCAAAACATATATCAATTGAATCAATATGATACCCCATTGTCACCACGGGTATAAATAGCAAGACATACATCAAGTGCTCTCAAATCCATAAAAGTACTCAATCCGATAATAACGAAATCTCAAAGGGAAAACTCAATTCATCACAACAAGATACAGAGGGGAAAACACCATATGATCCAAATATATTAACAAAGCTCGCGATACAACAAGATCGTGCTAAATCAAGCACGAGAGAGAGAGAGAGATTAAACACATAGCTACTAGTACAAACCCTCAGCCCCGAGGATGGACTACTCCCTCATCATGGTGGTTGCCGGGATGATGAATATGGCCACCGGTGATGATTTCCCCCTCTGATAGAGTGCCGGAACAGGGTCCAGATTGCTTTTTCGCGGCTGCAGAGGCTTGCAGCGGTGCACCTTCTGATCTAGGTTTATTTCTTGGGGTTTCTGTATTTATAGGATTTTCTGGCGTTTGTTTCACGCGAAGATGGGCTTCAAGGGGCCCACCACCCACCAGGGCGCGCCAGGGGGGCTGGCGCGCCTTGGTGTCTTGTGGGCAGTAGGGGGGGCTCTGGTGGTTCTTTGTTCCATTATTTCTCTTTTCTTCCAAAAAAATCATCAAAAAGTTTCGTCCAGTTCCGAGAACTTTTATTTCTGCAAAAAAAACACCAGGTAGTTCTGCTGAAAATAGCGTCAGTCCGGGTTAGTTCCCTTTAAATCATATCAAAACCATATAAAATTGTTGTAAACATGGCATGAATACTTCATAAATTATAGATACGTTGGAGACGTATCACGTATATGCACCTTACATTCAGTTGCTCATCAACTCCAAGGTTGGTAGCAACATATTCTAGCTTCAGCACAATATTTGCCCCTTCAGCGGGAGCTAGAGGACTGCATTGTTACTCTGGACCCAGTTGATCCTAGTTCAGTTGCTGCTCCGGAGCAAGCTGAGGCTACCAGGGCTGCTTCATAGGCCAGTGGGCCTAGTTCATCTACTGCATGGGTTGTTGTTGTTGAGATGCCTAGGTCTAGATCAGACCAGATGGCACATCTCTTTCAGACTACTCTCTAGATTGAGCAAGGCCTAGCTAACCTTGTAGAGAACCAGGAGAACTTGGAAAATGATAGTTGAGATAAAGTTCCACAACCTTGATATCAAGGTGACCGTAATGTTTGATGATTTTGAGAAGCTCAAGGAGGCATTTGATGCTCATGACTACGTTTGTAGTTATGACTCTTCATTTATAGGAAAATTCAATTTAGGTGCAACAATTCAGATGTGAAAATGGACCCCACAAAATGAAGGACAAATGTTGGCCAAGACTCAAGACTCCTCATTTCACATTTAAGTGATCCAAGATCACATTGAGTCCATAGGAAAGTCAATACTATTAAAAGGGGGTGAGGTCATGATGATGGTCTAACTACTCAAGTGCTTAGAGATATTGCTCCGAAAGCCTCAAACATTTTTGCACATTCCACTATGTCCAAAACCCAAATTCACCTCAGTCCCACCGAATAACATCCATCCGGACTTACCGAGATACACAACATGTAGTCGTTGCCTAAACCCTAGCATCGTGGTCCCACCGAGTTGACCCCTCGGACCCACCAAAGAGCACTAGCCAACCTTCTGTCCAATACTGAAATTTAATCGCAATTTCCGATAGGTTTCAGTTGGCAGCGAAGTGTGGAAAGTGCTTAGGTCAGCACGACTCGATCTCACAGAGAGGTTTCATCCGGTCTCACCAAAACACCGATTCTAGGTCACACCGATCTAGCATGTAACACATCATATCACTTTGCAGCCTCACACACGGTATCCCCATGGGTGCCACCTTACCTGGCCCGGGACCGTTTGCGCCTTTTGGCACACGTATCTGATAGTGTTGCTAGCATCTGTATGACAAAGAACCCGGGCCGACATGACTAGTCATGAACCCAAAGTGGCGCTAACTTACAGGGACAGGCATACATGACCCAGCAACGAACGTGTCGATCAACAACGTATGAACCCAAGTCATAGCAAGCTACAAGGACTTAAAGGAACAATGCGTGACATTTCCCCAAAGGGATAGACACAGGAACCAAGAAGGACACATGCCGGCCAGCCTAAGTGTTCCGGAGTAGCAGCAAACTACCAAGGCTCAATGGAAGCACTAGGAGACATTTCCCGATAAGAGAGGCTACCAAGGATAAACAACTAGGTTGTCGGATCCCACATATACCAAGCATTTCAAACATACACACAATATGCTCAATATGTGCAAATACAACATGGCATCACAACAAAACTCTACAACTCAAGTACTTTATTTAAAAGCCTCCAGAGAGCCATACATATCATTCATACAGATAGGGGTCACACGACCCGACATTCAAGTCATACAAACATACAAGCACATGCGGAAGCAAACTTGTCTGAGTATAGACAAGTAGAAAGCAAAAGGGCTTGATGAAGCCCATCTATCTACAAGGCCCTTCACATGCTCAGGGTCACCACCTGGGCATCAAGCTACTCATCAATGTCGAGGTCTACATAAAACCCTTCAGAAGGGGTGGCATTCTTTTCTGCAACGGTAATTAAGCAAACATGAGTACAAAGGTACTCAGCAAGACTTACATTAGATCCTACATACATGCACATTATCAACAAAGGGATAGTGGAGTTTATTGCAGCAGGCCAGCTTTGACTCTTGTCTAAACTATCCTACGAGACAGCAACTTGTAAATCTTTTGTGCACACGAGTCCACTACTCACCATCACAATACACTGTCGCGGATCCTCTCCCATCATCCTACGGAAGGGCCATCCACGACACTCACACTTTCTTGAGGCTCTTAGTAGTTTCCATTTACTTGTCTATGAACTGTATAGGCAACCAAGTGGTCCTTTACCGCGGACACGGCTATTTGAATAGATGATGTTAACCCTGCAGGGGTGTACTTCTTCACACACGCTTCCACCACTTATCGTCGTTTACACGACATGTACTTGGCAACCTTCAAGCGAAAGCCTAACGAGGGTGTCGGCCACAGCCTGACTAAACAATCAAGTCCCTAGTCCAGGTTTATCACCTATTCAGGTTCCATCCGCATGGGAGTCCAGCCGAGGTTTCCACATACAGCCTCGAACGATGTGTACAGGGTTCCCGAGACACCAAACGGGCGCCTCGGTACACCAGGCCACGTACCTGCTGCATCACAGCCCACCCTGAGGGTCAGCGCCGCGTACGACCTCCAATATACTACAAACACCAGAAACTACTTGCAACTCCTAGACAGAGGACAAGGGCGGTTAATAAGCCAAGATGTTCAGTTAAGGATCTCAATGCATGGTAGTAGCTGATCTTAAATCACACATACAGATCTTAGGTCTTAGGGACGGTTCCAATGAAAAAACCCACCATGTAGTCCTACATGGCCTCTCATCGATACCTTTACCAAATCGTGTTCAACACTTCACTCTCATCACTGACATGATCATTTCACTCTAGCCCATCACCCAGATGAACCAGACCTGACACGACTCTAAGCATAACAGGCATAGCAAGGTAGGAAACACAAACATGGCTCAATCAACTCCTACACATGCTAGTGGGTTTTATCTAGTTACTGTGGCAACGAAAGGTCATGCAGAGGAAATGGGTTCAACTACCGCAGCACATAGCAGTTTGAAATGTTGTTGTCTTAAATGCAGTAAATGAGAGCAGGAGCGAGAACATGGGATTTTATTGATATGATCAAATGGTGGTTGCTTGCCTGGCAGATCGGTAGATGGGTATTGTCCTTCAGTTAGATATTCACGGAAATCCTCAGGAGCAGAACCTACCGCAGAGAACACACCGGTAACACAATCAATACACGACAATATGCAACAATATGATTCATCCATATGACATGACAATATGAGTGTGTTGGGCTAATGCAACTACAACCAGATGGGTTTGAGTCATTTTGAACCAAAGGTTCAACCCCAAACTCATCTTATGAGCTAAAGTAGTGCTTTATCATGTTTTGCACTAAACAGCAAGATTAAATTGTTTAAACATGCATGAAACCAGTACATATGGATAGATTGGATTTTTCTGATCATTTTTCATAAATAAATCTTTGCATTTAGAGTTACAGATTAATTTCTATGATTTTTTGAAGTTTGCAACAATTTTTGGAATTTCCTGAATAAGAATAAATCCAGAAAAAGCCATTACTGCGTCAGCATTGCATCAGCGTTGCGCCAGCAGGTCAATTGTGCGGTCCAGGTCAAACCTGACCAGTGGGACCCACTGGTCAGTGACACAACTAGTTAACTAACTAATTAGGGTTAGTTTAATTACTAAAAAAGGTTTGACCAGGGGCGGGGCCCACATGTCAATGACCCAGGGGGGTCAAATCCCTGGTCAACTGGGTCAAATCGTCGGCGTTTCGCCGTCGGCGACGACCGAACGCAGCGGAGGGTGAGGGTTTCGCACTCCGGCGACCAAACGGATGGCGGAGGCCACCTACGTGAAGTTGGGAGCAAGCCGCATTGAGTGGTGGTGGTGGTTGGGCTCGGGGTTGCCGAAAGAAAAAATGACGCCGGCGGCGAGGCAGAGCAAGGTCGGTGCAGTGGCTCCGGGGCGAACTAGCGCTCGGGGCTCGATCTGCTCGACGAAGTGGACGGTGGCGGAGCTCCTGGACACGGCGAGGCGACAAGGAGGCGACGGCGGCCGCAGTTACGACGACGGTGCGGTTGCGGCGGCGGCGGCCATGGCGGGGGAGAGCGAAGGAGAGGCGCAGGGGGGCGAATGGGGTGTCGGCGAGGTTGAGGCGGCGAGCAGGGGGTCATCCACGCGGCAGGGCGACGTCTAGGCGAGGCAGGCGAGCTGGGAGGTGTCTGGCGAGCTCGGGCGCACGCGCTCACTTCCCTGCCTGCCTGGCGAGAGGAAGCAGCTGGCTGGCATGGGCCAGCATAGTGCTAGGCCGCCAGGTGGGCCGCCAGGTAGGTTTGCCATGTTAGTTGCTTTTTCCTTTTATTTTCTGTTTTCTTTTATTCTGTAACTTTGGGGCTTTATTAAAAATACTTAGGCACTCTCAAAATTCATGAAACTGCTTCAGGCCACTGTTTGGAATATTTCCAACAATAAACATTTCAGTTTATGAATATTTGGACATTTAAAATATTATATAAAATTTAAATGCCCAAATGCAAATAGGATATGATTTAATTCAGTGACCCAATGTTGTCCTAGAAAAATGTGATCCATTTTTGTCAGAGGTTCTAGACCAAGGCAAAGATCATGAAAAAATTTGAAGGGCATTTTAGGTTCATTGAAAAAGTATTTTAGTAACCCTAGTTGGATTAAGTGGTGCTGGGGGTTTCTATCATCCCCATTTCAACTTTCTGAGAAAAATAAACATGATGCAAACACTCTAATGCATGCACTAACTAGGGTTGTGACAGGTGTTGCCTTCTAGATTGGTTAGATGTGCTTGGGAGCCTCCAAATCTTGTGGAGTAAATCAAAAAGTTTGTAAGGGCAAGGCGATCGCCTACTTTATGAATATCTACCCCGAGTGAGGGTAGTCCTTCGTGAACGTAAGCTATGGTCGAACAGACAAGATTGCTTATTCGTGGACCCTTCGTGGGTGGAACCCTATGTGGACTTGCACAATCGTTATCCTTGAGATTGAAGCATCCATCAACATGAACGTACGATAGCACCACCTATCGAAACCACGGGTCAAAATATTCTGTGCCACCATAGCGTTTGCATATCTCCAATCCCTTCCTCTACTTACTATCATCTGCAAAGTCTTTACTTTCCGCTGCCCCACTGTTAGACTTGTATGTGTAGGGTGTTTGTAGACTTGCTAAACTTGCTAAAATCTGCCAAGAATTAAAATTAGGAAAATGTTAAGTTTTTATTTGACAAGTAATTTAGTAATCCCCGTCTAGACTCTACACCTACTTACGATCCTACAAACGTCGTTCTCCCCTTCTGTCGTTTGCACCATGCCGCTGGCATGGCTTGGGGGTGTAGAGGTGAATCCTCCGTCCGTTGTCGCAACGATGTTCGCCACGGCAACAACTTGGACGTCTCCGCGGCGATGCATGGAGTGTTCTTTCCCATCTAGATTTGCCTCGTTCCGAGGCGCTCGAACTATGCCTTCGCAAGCAGCCACCACGGTTGCTTCAAACGTTGTAAGTACATCCACCTTACTATTGCATGTTCACCTATGTCGACTCAAAAACAACGGCTATGGTTTCTAAAACAGTTGGTTCGACCGTGTGTCGAGCTCCGCACATTGGATTAGATCCTGGCACCAGTTAGAATGTCGCATTGTTTTTTATTGCATTTTATCATCAACTATGGGTCGATAATGGCAATGTAGATTCATCGATTTGCGTGTTGATTGAAGGTTGTATTTCGTGTGGAGTCTGAGCTTGGTT
>NC_041381.1:383558052-383571056 GCF_002162155.2 Triticum dicoccoides
GCTTGGTTGGGGGAGGGGGGGGGGGTGATTCATTTATTTAGAAAAAGAGTTGTTGTATTATGTTTGTGTTCATTGATGGTCTTCATGAAAGTGCTCCACGTATTTGATAACGATTTTGCAGACAACTGTTCAAAAGGGAAATGCTAGTGGAAGGAAGCATCTTCAAGAAGCATCGGGCAAAGCCAATGAACGTTGGGCACTTTCATGAGGTCAATGGCCAACTCACTTTTGCAAGGTGGTTTTAGCAATCTGTTAAGCTCGAGCGAATTGTCAGCACAAAAAACAGCGTGACGCTTCTAATCAAGGTTCCCTCCGCAGGACGTCCCACACGCATCGGATGATAACAGGTGCAGGTGATGCAACCCACGAACTATCTAGTTCACAGCTCTCGCGTGCTGATTTGTGAAACGGTCAGTCAGTGCTGTCTGTGTCCAGATACAGTATTTTTCAACTACACTACCAACCGTCTGGAAACAATACTTTGGGAGATTTCCACGTCTCAAACTGCCTAATGGCTCGTTAGGTTAATCCACGTCCCAAACCGAACAAGCATATACTCCCTCCGTTCCTAAATGTAAGTCTTTTTAAAGATTTCACTACAAACTACATACGGATGTATATAGACATATTTTAGAGTGTAGATTCACTCATTTTGCTCCGTATATAGTCCATAGTAGAATCTCTAAAAAGACTTATAAGACTTATATTTAGGAACGGAGGGAGTAAACAACAGGAAAATAATTAACTGCATCAGCTTGAGGATCTCATGTTCATCGTTTACTTCTGAAAGAAGAGGAAAAAAAATGTATTGCCACATCAATTTGCTTTACTTGAGGACAATGTTGAGTCACATATCTATACACATTTGTCGAGAAGTCGCTGAACTTCTCAATACAACAAGGAGCCAAGGTAAAGCCATATAGGGAAATCAAACGAATGGCAATACAACATAGAAGGAACATAAAAGTAACCTTCTTTGCTACACAGAAAAAGAAACATATAAGGTTGGTGATTTTACATGGAGAGATTGGGTGCGTCAAAAGTTTCCTGGCAAGCATTTTCATCGGACAATTTCAAACGTTAGAAATTAGGATAGGATCAAAGATACCAACAGGCAAGTGGCGAAGTATTTGGTACCTTAGGCTAACAAGTGATCTATGTGAAGGTAATTATCCTGTCTACGATTCGTGTGCGGCACAGAGGGCATTCCGAACAGGCAAGTGCGCAAGGCTTGCACACTGAAGAAAAGGCATAACGTTAGTAAACATAAACGACAAGGATGTTTAGCACATGAACGCAATTCCCTATCATGACTTACAGCAAAAATGCCGACAAGGAAGCAAAACTGCAGCAGTTGCGGATTCAAAACATACTTTGCAGACATGGGAATTGCCATCTTTATCACTCAGGGGGTCAGTTTCCTTCTCCTTCATCTCTTGAATTTTAGCCTGCACGCAGCAAAACATCAGTAATCCAGCAGCCATTCATGATAGAATTTTATTTTAGTACCCAACAGAAGCTCTGCCTCTTCATTAAATGGAGAAAAGAATTAGCCAGTTAATAAGAGAAACCGGCCTAAAACTGAAACAACAGACTCATCCCAGTAACTAAACTAGGCCCAGAGCCTACTCCAGCTGCCAGTGCAGCCTTCTATGATGGAATGAGGACATTAGTTTACTTCTGAGATGTAAAAGCTGTTATGTTCAAATCGATCACTTTAGTTGAAGCTGACGATGTAAGTCAATTTAGATTACCATTGCAGGGCACACCTCAAAGGTTCGTACAGGGATCAACAGCTTAGCACGCAAGGGCCTTAGTTACTAACCACTTCCTGTGATTCATAATAATAGCAGTTTACAAAAAACAAAATCATTCGAACGTTTTTAGGTTTAACCTTTATAGCATAGAAAGAATTGCACACATCGTCATGAATATGTGCTCTTAACATATACTCCCTCCGTCCGAAAATACTTGTCATCAAAAAGAATAAAAAGGGATGTATCTAGATGTATTTTAGTTCTAGATACATCTCTTTTCATCCATTTTGATGACAAGTATTTCCGGACGGAGGGAGTAGTTGTTTTATTAAAAACAACACTTCTTAAGCAAATTGTGACCGAAATGCTACTTTTAAAGCCATGTCAACATCCTAGACTACTTAAATTGTGAATCAGAGGGAGTATTTTATACCAAGTCTTACTAATACTACAAAGGCATCACACTTATCCCACAAACTATTTTGATGCATATGAGAATGGTAATGGTACACAAAGTAATGGACATATGTCCACCCCTTCACGAAGACACACCATAACATGAAACGAAAATTATAGACATACCTTGAGACGAACAAGAAGAGGTTCAAATTCTGGACTTCTATATTCTTCTGCAGTCAATGGCTTCACAGTATCATCTGACACTTGTTTCTCAACTAAAGCTACATTTGTGTCACCTTTGTTTTCCTTTGCATCATTAGTTATGTCAGCTAGATTGATAGACCGATCATCAACGTTTAAATCAGATATGCTGAAAGCCCCTCTCTTCAACTTAGCAACAAGAACCCACATGCCTGCTAGATCATTTTCTAGAGAAAGCTCTTTTTTCTTTGCTTCATCAAACTTCTTCTTGTACTCCTCTTCAAGAAGCTCCTTCTCTGCCAAAGCTGCTTCTAGAGCAGCTTCCCTCTTTTTTCGCGCCAGTAGCTCCATCTTCATATCCTCTAAATCAAGACTCCAGGTCCCAACTTCATCCCTGCCCCTACCTGCTGGGCGCCCCTTTCTAACAGGAACCCTGGAATGTGCCATCTCCTGGGCAATTAATAACTCCTTTGCCTGCCTTGCATTTTGTATCGATAGCTTTGTAACTTCTTCAGCCAAATTCTTAAGCTCAACAGCTGCAGAAGATGCCAATTCTTTTGCATAAGCAGCTTCCTCACTTAATTTGTGGTTCTGACTGATTAGGTCTCGATTTTCTTCAATCACTTCCAGATGCTGGTATTTAAGCTTCTCAGTTTCAACTTCCTGTCAAGATATATTGGCAAAGTTGATTGACTTGTTTAATAAGGGGAAAAAATGTAAACTAATTATGTACAACCAACAAATGAACATATAAATTAGTATTGCATATCCACATGCTTAAAAGAGTGCAGCACAAAATTTAGCGCAATGTTCCAGCAAATCATCCACAAATACGTAGTGGGTTTTATACAATATAAGAATATGCCATAGATGCACAATATATCATTATAAAAAAATAAATTAAAGACACAAAAAAGTAGTGCAGAAATCTTGAAAGAAATCCAGTTAAACTGAAGATAAAACGGATTAAACCTTGGACTGAAGTTTGGATTTCAAATCAAGAATCTCCTGATGTGTGCATTGTTCAGGGGATATGTTGGTTTTCGGTATGAACTGTGCCTCAAGGCGTAGAACTTTTTCTTGTAAATCATTGATTTCCATACTCTGCAAGTAGCAAAATAAATTTGTACAACAAATTAAGTATTTCTCACTCGAATATTCTAAACTGAAACTAGGCACACATAAAAGGAAGGAAGAAGGAAAGAGAACCTTCTGTTGTAGCTGCTCCTGAAGGACACGATTATCAGCCGATTTTAACTGTTCCAACATATAAGAAGACAATCAGAACTTTTCTAAAATATATCTATACATGTATATTGAAGACACATCAGTTTTGTGGGAAGCACACTGAAAATTTAGTAAGATCACCTCTAAGTCAAAAGCCTTCTCATTGCATTGAGCTGTCAACTTCGTAATAGTCTGTTTCCACAAAACGTATGTTACTACGCAGGGAAGGGGATACACAAATAATTAAGAGGCTTATCTTTATACTAGACAACATTACCTGCTGCATATCCACCATAGAAGCATTAGCAACTGATGCCTCACCGCTTTCCATGATTTTTTGTTCCAGGGCTCGCAGATGCCTCCTCTTTTGCTGGATTTCATGCTCTAAATTCTCTATCTGTTATCAAAAGATACATGCATGAATATTAGTTACAGTGCAACGCATTGGAACATCATGAAGATATAGAAGATGATACATTCTATCAAAAAGAGTTACAAAAGTACCAAAAGAGGATGTTAAGGGGCCATCTATCAGAAGTGGCATATTTAAAATGGAACAGTTAAAGTAAAGGGCACAAAGCAAGATAAAATATCAACCATGAGCTTTAGAACATATTCAGAATCCTAAAAAAATAGCAGAAGTGTGTAGTGTATGCAACTGTCAAGCACTCCATGTGTCTGTCTTTCAGTAACACGAAGACATATGCTTATTTGTCTGGATACTTATTCAGTAGAACAAGAAGTTGAATATTGAGCAGGAAGTTAAATGTAAAAAATGCTAAGAATGGGATGACACCTACTTGATTCTTTGTCCCTTCAGGGTCTTCTATGGATTGTTCAATTAATCTTTTCAGCGAACTGGTACCAAAAGCAATCTCCCCGGCAAGCATCTTAACTTGCTCAATCAATAGATCCAAATGATCTGATTCCGTGATTCCCACCTGATATACAAAGTACATTAAGCTATAACCAATAACCATTCGTAAATTCAGCATGTTATCTTTCAAAATCCAGTATAAAATTGATTCTAAAAAAGTATAAATAACCATTGTACTGTATTGAATGTCTAGCATCAGAGCTACTGAAGCCAGGACCATTGTTAATATAGACTGTTGGATATGTTCCATCAGCCAGTGCAAAATAAAGATCCACGACAAGTCTCCACTCGGTCCTTGACTCCTCTGTCTGCCCTCCCATTGTATCTCCTCCTCCTTCCCCTCCTCACTCCTATCGGCTGTCGCTGCCTCTTCCTTTCCCTTCTTCACCAAAGGTCGCTGCCTCCACCACACAATGGTGCTGCCTCTGCACTAAACTGTTGTTCCTGCCACAGCCACCTCCTCCATACCTCTTGCTGCTGCCGCCTCCACTCTAGGACTTATTCTAGATGTCCAGTACCTAGATCTGATTTTGGTATTTGCATTTGGATTTAGGGCATGGCAAATAGACGCTCTCGATCTTAGTTTAGGATTTCCATTTTCATATGGTAATATCAACTCCTTGCTCTCTCATAGCCTCACTAAATAATTTATTTATTTTCAAGTACAAATAAACGCTTCTAGGAGTATTATCTAAAAAAAATACAGATTAATCGATCCATTCTTGCTTTATGGAAATATTGTATCAGCATATCGCAGTATCTGTATCGCAGATGCCTTCTATTCTGGGAAAAGGATAAATAGAGCTCAGCAAAAATATTCGTGGCAGTGAGAATACAGTCAACTAGAGAACACAACTCCCAGACATGACTTTTCTCCAAAAAAATAACTCCCAGCCATGACTGTTAAGAAACAATGCATGACTGCAATGGGGAATAAGCTGTGACTGTTACACACACTAATTGCACGTAATGTTTTTAGTGGAAAACCAGTCCAAATGTTGTTTTGAGCCAAACAAGTGACAAGACATATTTTCCACAAGAAGTTGTGCATCAAAAAAATCAAGAACGGCAAGATGATAGCTATAAACCTTAGGATTATGGCATGGGCACATGTCACTGGTTTACTGGTCAATTAAAAAATGTAGAATGCAAACCTGCATTGAATCTTGTCCTGAACCAGTTACTGAAGAAGGATCTCCGCTAGCGGACCTTAGTCCATTGATCTCATCCAACGGATCAGGCAAAGCAGATGATAAGGTGTCCTTTGATGTACTGTCATTTTGGACTACCGTAGTACTATCTTGGGAAGAGCTTAACTTCTGAAATAGATAGAATTAGTACACTTTCTAAGTTAAAAGAGCATGACTTATAACTTCATAGAATCAAAAACCTTAAATATGGTAACAAATGCAGAATCAGATCAATAATGAGCACCCACATCTTCCTCACTAACAGAATTTTGGCGCTGAAGCCGAGACGAATCTGTCAAAGCAGGAATATTGGTCTTCGTGGAAACAAGTATTAACTTGGTCAACCGCTGTATTCTGCTCATCAGAGCAGCTTTGGCATCCTCTTCCTCCTCAAGGCGAGATTGCATTTTTACCTGGCCCTCTTCCAACTAAACAAGGCAAAAGAAGTCATTTTTTAAGCATTTACCAACTTAACAATATGAAATCAATATAAGTATTCATATATAGAACAGGAAAAAATCAAGCATTTGCATAGATGCCTCATAAACCATTGTGCTCCTTAGTTCTATCCGGCAAAAGCAAATGAAGCAGACCTGTTGCCGTAAAATCATTATTTCTTCCTGACTAGCACCCCCAAGCATTCCTCTCCTAAACTCATCAAGCTCTTGCTTTAGAGATGATATTTCTCTCTGATACTTCTTGATCAAAGACTTCTCATCAACTAACTGCACAGAGAAAATAATGAAATGCTCATTAATTATTCAAGTAACGGTGCCACGGGAAGTAAGAATCGCATGCTGAGAACATTTACCCGGTTACGAGAGGCATAAATTTCAACACGTTTTGCTCTGCTTGCAAATTTCAATGTATTATGGGTTTCCTCCATGTTACTCGATGCTGGGGTAATTGTGCAAATTAGCTGCATAAAGAAGTCAGTATGTCAGCTGGATAATTGAAAATAAAGTTTCACTACACGCTGCAAAGATAGCCTCCACCAGCACATGTAGTGAGTTCCAAAGCAGGAAGCTCTAAAGAACGGGTTGATACTTACTGAGACGTGACCATGGCCACTCAGTGATGACTGAAGCAGACGAGTCAACTTAGAATCTCGATAGGGTATATGTGTTGCTCTCCCTTCACTGAGCTTCCCGATAACCTTTGAATTAGGAAGTTAAGTTCAGAATTAATCAATGATTACATTAAGGATACCAGAAACATAAGTGGCCCTGAAGTAGAGGTTGCTTAGAATAAATGTACAAAATATGTTGCCACATTCAATAGCTCCAACTAATTACCAGATGATATCCAATATAAGTTCAGGAGTGCTCCCTGAAGTTCTAAAACAGGATCTTAACAAGATGTGTTTCAAGTTGAAATTTACGACAATAGAGATAAAACGAAAACCGTGAGTTGTGACAGGTAATTAGAAACAAAAGCTTACTGTTCCGAGAGTTAAAAGACTCTTGTTAATATAAGATCCTTCCCTTCTTCTTAACCCCGTAGTCTCTGTCTTAGAACTCTCTGAGCCAGCTAGATCAATCAAATTCTATAGAGAAGAAGCATTAAAAAGTAAGACTAGAAACCGTAGCGGTTGAAAAATGTAATCTTGTTTATGGGTAAAACAACATACAAGCTGTGAGTACATGGCTCCATCATACTCGTCACCACGATCACTGCTTTCAATCATCTGCAGAAGAGCGCACAAATATTATAGACCCAAATAAATAAATACAACATATCACATGTGAGATTGAGAAACATGATGCATCATTATCAAGAAACCCAAGAGCATCCGCGATACAAGAACAATAAGGCAATATTCATAAATAAATTGATTAAGTTCTTCACTCTGCAACTCCTGGAAACTAATTTGGAAAAGCTGGGCGCCACCGCGGGTTAAGTTCTTCCACTGGCTGGCTAACCAGGATCGCTGCTGGACAGCCGACAGGCTCGCCCGCCGCGGCCTGCAGCACCACCCCCGCTGCCTACTATGCGATCAAGCCCCGGAAACTATGTGACACCTCTTGTTGGACTGCACCTTCACCCGGCAAACCTGGCATGAGGTACTGACTTGGCTAGGAGTTCGGATACCTACACCAAACCATGAGGCAACGCTAATGGACTGGTGCTGCGCGCGACACAAGAAGCAACAACGCTGCAGCGCAAAGCGCTGGCATCTGTCACCCTCCTCGTGCCTTGGATGATCTGGAAGCACATGAACGAGTGCGTCTTCGACAATGCCAGCCCTTCAATTGCTACACTTGTAGGCAGGATCAAGGACAAAGCTTCTTCTTGGGCAACAGCCGGCGCTCTAGGACTTAGAACTGCCTTGCCCTCTACCTGGGATGTCCACTGACTTCCTCCCATCTATCTGTACCCTTGCCTCCTAGGAGGATTGTACCATACTTCTACCTTTTCAATGAAATGAAACGCAAAGGTCTTTTGCGTTTTCTCGAGAAAAGAAATTGATTAAATGCCTTAAATACTGACGGAATTTCTGAGCTCACCATAGTGAAAATAGTATGACTTCGGCTGCTAAATAAGTTGAAGTTGTTTGAACCAACATGCCGATGCTCTGTCATTTGAAGTAGTATTAGTTTAACTCTGATAAGACTACAATTATATAGTAGGTCATGAATTAAAATATCACCAAAACAGAAAAAACTGTGAAACACTCAGGTAAGACAAAAAGTGTGAGTAATTCAGAAATTAGCACCAAAATTGAGTTAGCAAACTGAATAATTACAACTGTGAGTAAAATCATATGTTGTCTAGAAATAATATTAGCTGATGCTTAAGCCTATTTTTTTACAGAACGGATGATGTTTTAGGTTCGCAAACTAAAGTATCTATGAATTAATCATATTGTGATTGGGAATATAAGATAGACCAGCCTTGAGAATAGATTATGGGAGAGAAGTCAGTGAACAATAGTAGTCTTGATAATATGCAGCATAACTGATTGAGAGACAACAATTTCTCGCAGACTGAGAAACTGCTGATCCGTTAAACAAAAGCAATCATAGGAAATCAGTGGCTAGTTATTGGTTCTACAAGAGAAGAAAATCATACAGTTCACAAGCAGACTAATGCATTGTAGAGAGATACTGCACGGCTAACAGCACATGTCTCACAGAAACAACACCTTCCTGGTGCATATCCATACCAATCGGTGACCCCTACCATCTAGCCAGTAACACTCTAGTAGTAGGGAAAGCAATATATTATAATCACCTTCACCAGCAGCTATGAAAGAGAGAGCATGTCCTGGAGAAAGTACAACTTCTTCTTTTATTCCTTCTACATATGTTCCCTGTAGCAGAAGGAAGAAGATCAGCGGAAGCTCAAAACTAGAGGCATCACTGCAGTAGATAAAGGCATGAAGCTACATTGGCGTTATTGCATATAACACAGCTTGCATCGTATATGAACAAGGAAAAGACAACACTGAGTCACTGACTACACAAACAAGATCTACATGTCAATCACTCTCAGAGCCAAATGGCACTCCAGACATAGTTTACGTGCTCACTTGACATGTAACAATTTCATTACCAAAAGAAGGCCACAAAAACTGCTTATCATTTTGATAACTTGCAAATCAAATAGATGGCATTCTGCTGGAACCATTAATCTAGTCATCATTTCATGAGGAAACAACAAGGTTTAAAGAAAGATAATGTGTAGCAAGTACGAGCAATATCCATATCAAACCCATGAAAGCTAAACTAACAATATTACAATATCTTCACAGTTTGTTAACGGGATGGAATGATGGCCAGAACTTTAAAAAACAAAACAAGGTAAAAAGAGGGGCAGAAAGATAATGTGTAGCAAGTACGAGTAATATCCATATCAAACCCATGAAAGCTAAACTATCAATATTGCAATATCTTCACAGTTTGCTAACTGGATGGAATGATGACCAGAACTTTAAAAACGAAACAAGGTAAAAAGAGGGGCAAAACGAAAAGCAGATTCGTACTAGCGACAATAACAGCAAAAATCTAAGAAAATAAGTACCAAAAATGTACTCAAAATTAGGTTTCAGGAGGAGATGCAAAACAATTAAATACAGAATTACAGCACAGATACAGAAGCAAGACAATAAACATAGTGTAACAATTGTAGAGGATTAAACCTGTGCATCCTCCCTCACACGCAGATTTTGTCCAGTAGGATCAAGCAGATCATTTATCACCTGCAATAAAATGTACAGATTTAAACCATCCAGATAGTACTAGATGAAAGTGCATTCTGGATACAGATAATCTGCGATGGAGTGTGACTTGTACTCCCTCTGTAAAGAAATATAAAAGCATTTAGATCATTATTTTAGTGATCTAAACACTCTTATATTTCTTTACGGAGGGAGTAACTTTTAACTTGATCTTCATGAAAGGCAAGGAGCTCAATAATCAGTATCCGGAAATCATAGTATCACTCAGACAGTATTTGTATAGCACAAGATTGGAGGGATATGACAATCACCAACTGGCATGGGTGTGGCTCATGCAAGTGCACCCACACCAAGAATAGTCAAGACTTAAGATTAGATATTTCCCTAAATAAGAGACTAAAACTGTCAGTTACTATCTTATGATTAGTTGCAATCTTTCTCTAAGCACAAGGTTTTTTCACATGCAGTGCTTTGGACACCATGCAGCACATAGTATTCACTCGCTTAGTGCGGGATTCAAGCTTGGCTGGGATGGCTTCCACCTGCAGGAACCAACCAGCAGAACAACAGGACAGTTGGTATCTTTAGTGGATTAATCTCTGTAGATCTTTTGACTTTGTTCAAACAAAGGCCAGCCATATATAAGGAGGTAGGCACATCCACACATCTACCATCAGGAACGTGAAATCCAACCAACAAAAATAAGTGCTGAGAGCATGCAGCAAAACGAAAAAGGGAAATATGAGGATAATTAATGGAAGCACACTCTAGGTAGGGAAATCAACCAGGAAATATTTTGCGAATGGTCAGACAAGTCAGTATTTATATTAATTTATTACAAAGAGAAAAGGCACAGCACACAAGGATCAAGTGTTACTTGAGAAACGCTGTTGGACTATTCAAGAAAGGGATAAATGCAGTGACTTTGGAGAAATTTACAAAATGGAGATACCATACCTCATTATAGATTTCCAGGTATGATACACGTAGCAAAAATTCCCTTCCAGGAGTCTGTTGGTCAAGATATGCAAATCAAGGGTTCAAGTTCAGTATAACCAGAGAAAATGACAAAATATTCAATAGATATGAGCAGCAAAGCAAAGAATAAACAGTAGAGTTGATAAAGAACACAATTTACAACAAAACAGAACATGCAAGTTTTGTATATAGGTTTCAGTATGTCATTATGGCCACAATTGAAGTTGTCAGCTTTCCCTCTCAGCCTCTCAATGCTCTTCAATTAATCAAATAAATAAGATTGTTTTATTTGTTTGCTAAGTGAGTGAGGAAATCCTTGTGTAAAAACCAACAAAAGAACTCTCCAAACTCAAGTCCACTTTCCAGGCAGTTTATCTTCAAGAAAGAGCTACCACACAGTTATACAGACTCAGTCTTAACTCTTAACTCTTAAAGCTCTGTTGTTTGGAAATACAGATTATTGTGGTCAGCTGAGTTTGGATATAACAGATCATGTTTGCATGGCATGCATAAACATGGGTTGCTTTGGTGATACAGTGTTCGAAATAATATTTAGTGTTTATCTAAATGATGCTTTATGGCTAGTAATGGCTAGGAAGACATAGGTACAGATTTACGAGGTGATCAACTAGTCACCAAAGTAAAGTGTTCCTTCATTAAAAAATACAAAACAAATCCATTAGGGCAGTTAAACATATTTACAGTGTGGAGTTTAAATGCTATATTGCTATGTAACTCAAGCACTTGCTGTCATACCTCTTGTATTAAGCTGAAGACATCCTTGATGGCTAATGGGATTATTCCAGGACAATTCTGGTCACCCTGCGAAGGATTGGGGAACAAATGAATAGGCAGTATAAATATTAGTCTTGTCTTCACAAATCACAAATGGGCTTGTATCCAACAATATTATTTGCGAAAAATGGATATAGCAAAATCATAATTGTTACCACGTGAAGTAGCAGGTGCAGAAAATTGATTGGAACAACAGAATTGAACTGAAAGGAATATGCTAAAGGGAAGACCCTTCAAAGAATAATATCTTGCTGCTATTCTACCTGTGTTTTGATCTTATTTCTGTAGAAAATAAGAACTTACATGCATTGTGTGGGTTTTCCCACTGCTTGTGACACCATACGCAAAAACTGTCCCTGCAAGTTAGTACAAAGATGTGTTCAGAGATCAGTGACTATGATAAGCTAACAATTCACCATACAAGGTAAAAATGAATTATGTAAGAATACATGCCATTACAGCCCTCATAAAATATCGAAGCATTGAAGAAAACAATATGGACAATAAGAGTAAATTAGGTATCAAAGGAAGCATGATGAGAAGGTAGGGATTGGATATCTCATAATGCACTGTGCAGTCACGACAGTAACATTACATATGGGCATAGAGTGAAGGTGGACAGATAAAAGTCTCTGTGGCTGTTGAATTACATATGACATTATAATTATATCAAAAATCAACATAAAATGTGTAGAGTAACCTAAATAAATGAAAGTGGCATACCATTTATGCCCTCCATAGCACCCTTCACAACAGGCCGAGCAGCAACATCATAGACAGCCTCTGTAGCTGTTGAAGGCCCAAAAACTCTATCTAAACAAAGAAACAAAGTGGAGAAAAGAGATTAATTATCATGTACAAATCAAGGTGACATAATATGTTAATTTATCTTAGTTGGTTCGCAAGTTTTAAATTCAGTTATATTGATTTACTGTGACCAGTAACGTTTTATCACAGTAAGGGAAAGAATCAGGATAACTGTTTAGAAACTACTCCCTCCATCCCATAATTTAAGATGTTATTAACTTACTACAACCAATATACGAGTACATTGGCTGTAATAACATCTTATAATAGGGGGCGGAGGGGGTAGTAAATGCCATTAAGTTTGCTGTGAAACAATTTTCTGGGTTTTTTTTCAGCGCATGTGTCCAATTTCTATTGATAAAGATCATAGCACAGGGCATCAGCATCATCCATGTCCTACGATTAACGTCCATGGAGAATATCAGACATTCCACAGAACTACATAAAGCCTTGTTGGTATCTACATTCTAATGCATCTCAACAGTGAACCACAGTTCTTGAATTTGCAAATGGATACCTTCAGACTGAATTTTGAATATATCTACATCTCAGGAGGCGAAAACTAAAATGAACAAAACCCTGCGTAAGTATGA
>NC_041381.1:383571407-383574732 GCF_002162155.2 Triticum dicoccoides
CATATCCCGCATATCAAAGGTGATCAAACCCATCTGCGTATCTTTATATGAAGCTACGAATCATGCCACAAACTTCAATGAAACTTCAGGGATCTCAGCACTTCCCAACATCTCAGAGGAAACAGCATCCTTGCCTCTGGATAAGCTTTGTTATGGTTTCATGCCCGCATTGGACACTCTTGTGAGCAAAAGAAGGATCTCATAAACTGTATCTATATCATAGGCTTTGTAGGCTATGTGTGAATGTGAAGTACGCCCATCTTCAGTCTAGATTTCAAAACGCCCTTCTAAATCATAGGCTTCATAGGCTATGTGTAAATGTGTGGGCATAAGACTGTCTTATCACTGTGCCTTTTAATAACATAGATCAGATAATATCATAATGTACTCCATACTATTCATTGTACTTAACAAATAAGCACATACCCAAGAAGGGTAAGTCAAAATGTCCATATGCATATATGTTGTATATCTATACTACTATATAGTGTATCAGTTTTGAGATGGATCCAGAGCTTCAATCATAACCGTTGGTCTCCAAAATCCAAGGACTAAGATCAGCCGGATTCGCCATGAACAGTAGACTGGTGTTGCCTCTGCTGTGTTCTAGAATATTCACGTGGCCCTTCCAGGAAAAAAAGGCCCATATGCGATGCCTCATGGGCTATATTTTACTGCTTGAGCGCATGACGACTTGAGCCCAGATAAGAAGGTTTAGGAGGAGAATGGGAAGAAAAATAATAGAGTAACATACAGTTTTTTAATGAACCTCCAGTGTTTTAGATGTGAATGTACACTTTTTGTATGAATATTAAAAACAATTGTGGGTGGAATTCCATTTATCAAAATCACTCCATTATATTTTTTTCAAGTCACTCTCCAAAATCACTCCATTCTTTTAAGACGTGCATTGCACGTGCATACATACTAGTAATACACAAGTAGTGAAATCATACAGTGAGAATTGGAACTTCTCTCTCGGGTATATATAATGTAGAAGCGGCAAAAATTATCCATGCCCAAAAAGCCACAAACTGATGATATATATGTTCTTAACTACACCAGGTATCTGGCTGGCATGTGCCCATTCTCAAATTACCAGCCAACACCAATGTTTCCCTTCACAAATATTCTGTATCTATAGCTTGAACAAGCTTTCAAACATCCACTGGTCGTGGAGAACAAATTGGGCCATGGGACCTGTACTAGCATTGCCTATGTAAACCGTAGATCTCACTGTCAAGTCATCTGAAATTCTTAACTGAAATTCACAGCACACTTAGTGAGGGCAATTGAGAGCAAACAGTCTTCCGCAATCTCCATAAAAACAGTCTTCACAGCATACTGAAGTCAACCTCGTGAAAAATTACTAGCTGTCGACTAAACAATATCAGCTGCCTCTTAAGAAATGTGAACCAGGACTAAAATTTTCAGTTCATCCTCCCTTGTCTTGACTCTTATGAATTCTGTCAGCCCACAATACTAGCCGACTCCGTACTAATTTCAGTAGTGCCTCACTTATGGTGTAAAACGTGTATGTGACTGTATAAACATGCATATATCAGTTAAAGTGTGTATGTGACTATGTGTAAACATGCATATTTCACCAATGTACCCTGGAGAAATAATTGCGTTCAATAGCCGAACCGATATAATCCTCAAAATTTGCATGAAGAATCCAAGCCCCCAAGTCACAGATAGCTCAAAACTACTAGTCAGGTACCTAACTTGCCAAATCACCAATCCCACAACCTACATTGCCAAATCACAAATAAACCGACGGAGCAACAAAGCGTAGCTGCTTACCATAACCATAAGCCGATGGCTGGACGTAGTCACACCGCACAAGCCGATCCCCATCGGGATACCACGTGATCTCGTCGCCGCGCTGGATCTCCCGTTCGCTGCAACCACATGGAATCCAGCTCAAATCAATCGGAATACTGGCGACCGCGCCCCGGCACAAGCCCATGGCAACAGCGCCCGCAAGCAGATCCCCCGCAGCCCCCTCCCAGATCCCCACCTGAGTGGCCGGAAGCGGATGGTGACGGAGATGCTGTCGCCTGATCGGGAGGTGTCCTCAATGACGAGCTCGTCCGCGCTAGGGAACGGCACCGGAGCAGGAGCTGGCGGCGGTGCGGGGGCGGACCGGCGTCCGGGGGTGGTGGACCTCGAGCCCCCGCCCCCGCCGTACGAGGAGACGGAGGAGGAGGAGCGGGGGATGAGCCGCCCGGCCATGTAGGAGCTGGAGGAGGAGGAGGAGGTCGGCGGGCGGCGGCTCCCCGCGGAGAAGGGCGAGCTGCTCCGCCTCGACGAGGACGACGAAGACGGCCGCGACGACATCGCAGATCTCGCCCGCAAGGCGACGCACGCACGCGGCGGCGGGGCGCGGCGCGGGACGGGAGCGAGGCGGAGGGAGGGAAGGTATCCGAAGGTCAGAGGCTTCACATGGCCTGCTCCATTCAATCCAAAAGAGAAGAGAGGCCGCTGCGTCGCGAGATTTTAAAAGCGAGACGCCACGCCGCAGAAGAAGCAGCGGCAGCACGGGGAGGAAGGAGGAGGGGGAGGCTGTACTGCTACCCCTTCCTCGACGCAGCGTAGGTGGGGACCACGTTGACCACGTGGCGCCGCAGTTACACTGAGCTGCTGGAGTAGTACGCCCGCGCGGCCCACCCGTCGGTCGGCGGCGGTGATTTGAAATGGGGAGGACGGTGAGACGGGTTGCGTGTGGCGGGCGGGAATAACTGCGGCGTGTTTCGCTTTCTGCGGGAGTTTTTATTGCTCTCGGGCTCGGGGAGGGGCCAGGGGAAAGGAAAGGGAAGCGGTGGCCGGTGGGAAGAGGGAAGAAGGCAGCGGGCGTGGGGTGGCGGAAAAAAAACTGAGGTGCGGTGGTGAAATCTGAAATGGGTGGTGGCAGCGTGCGGCTTTCCTGGAGGCGCACGCGATCTGCTGCCACTGCGGCAACTGAGCGCTGACGCTGGGGAGATGGTTTGGTGGGTGCGGTCACCAGCTTTGCTTGGTCTGTTGTTGCTGGGTTTTTTTCTGCCTGGATCCTTTGGACTTTTTATTAAACCCGAGGTTTTGTTGTTCTCGAGATGGGATTTGAAATACGAATTCGAACTTGCAAAAGGGATTGCCGCTCGTCTCGAGTACTAGCACCGACTACCGAGTATGTTTGACACAAAAGCTAAAAATATGACGTCAGATTTTTGGACTTTGCAGGCAAACGTCTCTTTTACCGTTGGATTGAGGCACAAATCTTGGAGCGGGGGAAATCAGCCACATCAGCGGACGAATTCGTTCGTTCGGGAAAGAAGGCATGCGT
>NC_041381.1:383575144-383659541 GCF_002162155.2 Triticum dicoccoides
AGATTTTCTTTTCTATTTCCTTCCTCTATTCCCCTCACATCACGATGAGATGTGTAGATCGGACGAATCCCGAGCAGTTCTCCGACATCGGTGGTCGCGTGCGGCATGGCTGAGCTCCAAGGGCACGCAATGCGGGCGAGGAGATGCTTGCGCGCTTCTGATGCGGGGCCCGTTGCACAACAGGGTGGGGTAGGCGGTAGTGGATTCTAGCGGTGCGGTGTTGCGTTTGATGTCGGGGAATGCAGCAAAGGATGACGGCATGGTGTGGATATGGTGGTCCGAGGAAAAGCACTTGCTCGCGGGGTAATGTGGCGCGAATCAACAGCAGACGATGGTGGCAAAAGGTGCGGCGGCCTGAAACAAGGCGCCAGCACGGCTCTCGCTATCTTCAAATGATGATTTGAGCCGCACCACGATGTACGTAAGCACCACCATGCTGACCTCGTTTGCCTCCAGGCGGTAGCCCACCGTCCCGTCCTCCGCGATGGCCAAGAGCACCAAACTCCCCAAAGCCGCCACCTTCGCGTTTTCAGAGACACGATGTGGCCGCGACGGGGGCGAGCAGGAGCGGCGATCTGCATGCCAAGACGACCAACATGGTCGGCGTCAGGAGGCTACCGGCATGGTCGTGCACCAGGAGATGTATCTGTAAATTCATGGAAAGTGTTTCATGCTTGTTGGGGATATAACCCCGCGGTATAACCCGCCCTAGTAGGGTCGGGTCAGATCATTGGCGACTTATGAAGCTGGGCCTCAGACAGGCCAGGACGATCAGGATGCGGGACCAGAAGGGCGACTCACAAGATGGGCCGGCTTAGGGCACGAAAATAGAAGGCGGGCCGGAGGTGTAAGCCGCCATGTGATGACTTGTGTTGTAAGGCAAGGCGACTTAGAGTAGGGCTCGGCCACGGATCATAACCCGACCCGGACTCTTGTAAGATGCAAGTCTCGACCTGTATATAAAGGTAAGTCCCTTGCACAGAATAGGACAGGTTACTATCAATCGAGAGTTAGGTCAAGCAATCTGCTCCCTTTGTAAACGATGTTGGAAATATGCCCTAGAGGCAATAATAAAATGGTTATTATTATATTTCCTTAATCATGATAAAGGTTTATTAATCATGCTAGAATTGTATTGACCGGAAGCCTATATACATGTGTGGATACATAAACAAATACCGTGTCCCTGGTGAGCCTCTACTGGACTAGCTCGTTAATCAAAATATGGTTATGGTTTCCTAACCATAGACATGTGTTGTCACTTGATAACGGGATCACGTCATTAGAAGAATGATGTGATGGACAAGACCCATCTGTTAGCTTAGCATATGATCGTTCAGTTTATTGCTACTACTTTCTTAATGTCAAATACATATTCCTTCGACCATGAGATCATGAAACTCCCGGATACCGAAGGAATACCTTATGTGCTATCAAATGTCACAACGTAACTGGATGATCATAAAGATGCTCTACAGGTATCTCTGAAGGTGTATGTTGAGTTGGCATGGACCAAGATTGGGATTTGTCACTCCATGTATCGGAGAGGTATCTCTGGGACCTCTCAGTAATGCAGCATCATAAGAAGCTTGCAAGCAAAGTGACTAAGGAGTTAGTTACGAGATGATGTATGATGGAACGAGTAAAGAGACTTGCTGGTAATGAGATTGAACTATGTATGGAGATACCGACGATCGAATCTCGGGCAAGTAACATACTGACAGACAAAGGGAATTACGTATGTTTTCATAAAGATTCGACCAATAAAGATCTTCGTAGAATAAGTGGGAACCAATATGGGCATCTAGGTCCTACTATTGGTTATTGGCCGGAAAAGCGTCTCGGTCATGTCCACATCATTCTCGAACCCGTATGGTCCGCACGCTTAACGTCCATTGATGATATAGTATTATATGAGTTATGTGAATTGGTAACCGAATGTTGTTCGGAGTCCCGGATGAGATCACGGACATGACGAGGAGCTCCGGAATGGTCCGAAGGTAAAGATTGATATATAGGACGATACTATTTGGTCTCCGGAAAGGTTTCAGAATGCGCTGGGTATTTATCGGATCACTTGAAGGGGTTCTGGGAGGCCACGGGAAATTACTGGACCTAACAGGCCAAAGGAAGGGGAGCACACCAGCCAACAAGGGGTTGGCGCACCCCCAACGTGGCCACCGACCTTGTAAAAGAAAGGGAGGGGCTGGCCCACTCCTGCCTTTCCCCACGCAAGGGAGAAAGGGAAGGGGAGGCGCCCTAGGGCAACCGGGCCCCCCCTTTCCTTTCCCGCACACACCAAAGAAGGAAGGATGGGCACGCCTAGACAAGCACCGAGGGTGGCCGCCGGCCCCCTTGGGCGTGCCCTAGGGAAACCCCTCCTCCCCCCACCTATATATATGAGAGGAGGGAGAGGGGCAACACATACCACGATCCTCAAGCCGTGTGAGGCGCCCCATCTCCCTCTAGTTCTAGTTCCTCCTCCATCCACGTCTGTTTCACCACCACCGTCACCATGTCGTCATGTTGTCGGAACTCATCTACTACTTTGCCTCTCTTGCTGGATCAAGAAGGCGAGGACGTCATCGAGCTGAACGTGTTTAATGCGGAGGTGTTGTACGTTCCGTACTTGATCGGGATGGGTCGTGAAGGTGTACGACTACTTCAACTGCGTTGACAAACGCTTCCATTTAGCGATCTACAAGGGTATGTAGATGTTCTTCCCCTCTTGTAGCTATGCATCTCCATGGATAGATCTTGCGTGTGCGTAGAATTTTTTTGTTTTCCCTACAACGTTCCCCAACAGTGGCATCACGAGCCAAGTCTATGCATAGATGATATGCACGAGTAGAACACAAAGGAGTTGTGGGCGGTGAGGTTCATATTGCTTTCCAGCAATGTCTTATTTTGATTCTGCAGCATCGTGGGATGAAGCGGCCCGAACCAACCTTACATGTCCATGCACATGAGGCCGGTTCCACCGACTGACATGCAACTTGTTTTGCATAAAGGTGGCTGGCAGGTGTCAGTTTCTCCTACTTTAGTTGAATCGGATCTGACTATGATGGTCCTTGCAGAAGGTTAAATAGCAACTTGATAATCATCGTTGTGGTTTTGCGTAGGTAAGAACGGTTCTTCCTAGTTGCCCATAGCAGCCACGTAAAACTTGCAACAACAAAGTAGAGGACATCTAACATGTTTTTGCAGGGCATGTTGTGATATGATATGGTCAAGATATGATGTGATATATGTTGATGTATGAGATGATCATATTTTGTTATAAGTTCAGGACTTGCATGTCGATGAGTACAACAACCGGCAGGAGCCTTAGGGTTGTCTTTAATTATTGTATGACATGCGTGTCAATCACTAAGCGCCATGTAATTGCTTTACTTTATCGCTATGCATTAGCAATAGTTGTAGAAGCAATAGTTGGTGAGACAACCCCGATGCAAGGATGGAGATCAAGGTGTCGTGCCGGTGACGATGGAGATCATGCCGATGCTTTGGAGATGGAGATCAAAAGCACAAGATGATGATGGCCATATCATGTCACATATTTTGATTGCATGTGATGTTTATCCTTTATGCATCTTATTTTGTTTAGAATGGCGGTAGCATTATAAGATGACCCCTTCACTTAATTTCAAGATAAAAGTGGTCTCCCCGAGTCTGCACCATTGCTAAAGTTCGTTGTTTCGAAGCACCTCGTGATGATCACGTGTGGTAGACTCTATGTTCACATACAACGGGTGTAAGCCAGTTTTGCACGTGTCGAATACTTGGGTTAAACTTGACCAGGCTAGCATGTACGAACATGGTCTCGGAACACTGGAGACCGAAAGGTCGAACGTGAGTCATATAGAAGATATGATTAACATAAAGATGTTCACCACTGAAGACTACCCCATCTCACGTGATGATCGGACATGGGTTAGTTGATTTGGATCATGCATGTATCACCTAGACAACTTGAGGGATGTTGATTTAAGTGGGAGTTCATTAGTAATTTGATTAATTGAACTAAAATTTATCATGAACTTGGTCTTAGTACTTTTTGCATATCTGTGTTGTAGATCAATAGCCCGTGCTACCTTCCCTTGAATTTTAATGTGTTCTAGAGAAAGCTAAGTTGAAATATGATGGTAGCAACTACATGGACTAGGTCCGTAACTTGAGGATTATCCTCATTGCTGCACAGAAGAATTATGTCCTTGATGCACCGTGATGACCCACAAGTGTAGGGGATCTATCGTAGTCCTTTTGATAAGTAAGAATGTCGAACCCAACGAGGAGCAGAAGGAAATGATAAGCGATTTTCAGTAAGGTTTTCTGCAAGCACTGAAATTGTAGGTGATAGATAGTTTTGTGATAAGATAAATAGTAACGAGTAACAAGTAAACAAAGTAAATAAAGTGCAGCAAGGTGGCCCAATCCTTTATGTAGCAAAGGATAAGCCTGGAAAATTTCTAATAATGATAAAGGAGCTCCCGAGGACACATGGGAATTATCGTCAAGCTAGTTTTCTATCACGCTCATATGATTCGCGTTCGGTACTTTGATAATTTGATATGTGGGTGGACCGGTGCTTGGGTACTGCCCTTACTTGGACAAGCATCCCACTTATGATTAACCCCTATTGCAAGCATCCACAACTACAACAAAAGTATTAAGGTAAACCTAACCATAGCATGAAACATGTGGATCCAAATCAGTCCCTAACGAAGCAACGCATAAACTAGGATTTAAGCTTCTGTCACTCTAGCAACCCATCATCTACTTATTACTTCCCTATGTACTCCTCTAGGCCCAATAATGGTGAAGTGCCATGTAGTTGACGTTCACATGACACCACTAGAGGAGAAGACAACATACATCTCATCAAAATATTGAACGAATACCAAATCCACATGACTACTAATAGCAAGACTTCACCCATGTCCTCAGGAACAAACGTAACTACTCACAAAGCATATTCATGTTCATAATCAGAGGTGTAATAATATGCATTAAGGATCTGAACATATAATCTTCCACCAAGTAAACCAATAAGTATCAACTACAAGGAGTAATCAACACTACTAGCAACCCACAGGTACCAATTTGTGGTTTTGGATACAAGATTGGATACAAGAGATGAACTAGGGTTTTGAGAGGAGATGGTGTTGGTGAAGATGTTGATGGAGATTGACCCCCTCCCGATGAGAGGATCGTTGGTAATGACGTTGGTGATGATTTCCCCCTCCTGGAGGGAAGTGTCCCCGGCAGAACAGCTCTACGAGAGCCCTAGATTGGTTCCGCCTCGTGGCGGCGGAGTTTTGTCCCGTAAGCTTGCCCCCGATTTTTTCCAGGGTAAAAGAGATGATATAGCAGAAGATGGACACCGGAGGCCCACCAGGGGGCCCATGAGATAGGGGCACGCGCCCTATACGGGGGCCCCTATCTCCTGGACAGGGTGTGGGCCCCTGGTGTATTTCTTTCGCTCAAAAAATCTTATTAATTCCAAAAGGTTGTTTCGTGGAGTTTCAGGACTGTTGGGGTTGTGCAGAATAGGTTTCCAACGTTTGCTCCTTTTCCAGCCAGAATTCCAGCTGCCGGCATTCCCCCTCTTCATGGTAAACCTTGTAAAATAAGAGATAATAGCCATAAGCATTGAGATATAATGTGTAATAACAGCCCATAGTGCAATAAATATTGATATAAAAGCATGATGCAAAATGGACGTATCAACTACCCCAAGCTTAGACCTCGCTTGTCCTCAGCGGAAGCCGATATCGAAAAATATGTCCACATGTTTAGAGATAGAGGTGTCGATAAAAATAAAATATGGACATGAGGGCATCATGATCATTCTTATAACAACAACATGTATAGATTCCATCATATAATTTCTTATGCTCAGATAACAATCAATTCACAATATCAAGTATGGTTCACAAACTTCATTAAGAACTAACAAACTATAATCTTAGTCATTGAAGCAATCGCAATTTATCATAACATCAGAAAGAGTCAACAATAGAGCTTTTCAGCAAGTCCACATACTCAACTGTCATATAGTCTTCTACAATTGCTAACACTCACGCAATACTTGTGGTTGTGGAGTTTCAGACGGACATTGAGAAAGATAGGGGCTTATTGTGTTGCCTCCCAACGTATTCACCTTTAGGTGATGTCAACAATAATAGCCCATGCTAATGAACATCCAATTGGATATGTACATCACGATCTTTCAAACACGAGGAGCTTGCCAAAGGATAAAATGAAAAAGGGAAAGGTGAAGATCACCTTGACTCAAGCACAAAATAAAAGCATAAAGTAAGAACATGAAGTAAAAGATAGGCCCTTCGCAGAGGGAAGCATAGGTTGTCATGCGCTTTTAGGGTTGGATACACAAAATCTTAGTACGAAAGAATGTCACTTTATATGTCACTTGTGTATGGACCTTTATTATGCAGTCCGTCGCTTTTATTGATTCCATCACAAGATCGTAAAAAGTTTATTTTCTCCGCACTAATAAGTCATGCATATTTAGGGAGCAATTTTTATTGCTTGCACCGATGACAACTTACTTGAAGGATCTTACTCAATCCATAGGTAGATATGGTGGGCACTCATGGCAAAATTGGGTTTAAGGGTATTTGGAAGCACAAGTAGTATCTCTACTTGGTGCTAGGAATTTGGCTAGCATGAGGGGGAAAGGCAAGCTCAACATGTTCGGAAGGTCAATGACAACATACTTTAACTGAGATGTGAGAAAACATAAACCATTACGTTGTCTTCCTTGTCCATTGTCAACTCTTTTAGCATGTCATACTTAATGAGTGCTCACAATCATAAAAGATGTCCAAGATAGTGTATTTATATGTGAACCTCTCTTCCCTTATTACTTCCTATTAATTGCGACGATGACCAAAACTCCGTTCATCAACTCTCAACAACCTTTACGCCTCATACTTTCTATGTGTGAAGTTATTACTATCCATAAGATCAATATGAACTCTTTTATTCTTTTTATTTTTCTCAAGATCATGGCAACAAAGCAAAGCCCTTGACTCAACACTAATCTTTATTATAGATAACTCACAGACTCGATTACAAAAAGAGAGCACTAAGCAAAACTCAAAACTACTTGATATCAAAACTTCAATCTACTAGATCAAGATACTACTAAAAGGATCGAACTAAATAAAACAGTAAAGATAGGAGTGTGATGGTGATACGATACCGGGGCACCTCCCCAAGCTTGGCAGTTGCCAAGGGGTAGTGCCCATACCCATGTGATTATGTCCTCGGAGAAGGTGAAGTAGGAGTTTTTGATGATGTAGGCTTGTCATCCATCTTCCAAGGCATAGGCTCACCATCGTAGAAGGATGATCAAGTCTCTGGGATCCTTAAATCTGCAGCCAAACTCATCCTTTCGAATCTATATTCATACTCACAGTTCTGGTTTTGCAGGTCATAGATCTGGGCTTGGAGGTGCTCGATCTTCTCTTGAAGCTTGAAGATGGTTTCCCCAATGACTTTGGCATCTAGCTTGTGGTTGTTGGTGAACTCTGTGATCATCATCTGGTTAGCGTTGAGTCCACGCTCCACCATCCCTTAGCACTTGAAAACTTGTTGCTCCACAGCTTCGAGCTTTGTCTCCACGCTTCCGGTACGCCTGGGTCCCTCCACATCACGGATGTGCAGCACCCCCTCATGCATCTCAATGGTTTGAGGGTGTTGCAGCACCTCTGCGAGATAGGGGTTGATAACCCTCTCGAAAAACTTGTCCTTGGGAGCGCTTGGAGATGCCATAATGCTCTAGATCTGCAACAGAAAACAGCTCAAAACAAAAACAGAGGATATTTGTGTGATACTGTGGTCAAAACCTTAGGGAGTATATATAATGATTTTTTACCGACCAAAATACGTAATGTGCAAGAAAATGGAGTCCGGGAGCCTCGTGGCCCTTTCGGACTACTTCTTCCTTCCTAAAATTCTTAAATATTCCAAAACTGATAAGAATTGCCATTGGAGTTGTTTTGGAGTCGGTTTACTTATCATACCACATACCTATACCTTTTCGGAGTCTAAAACGTTCTGGAAAGTGTCCCTTATGTATTCCTCAGGGGTTACGGTTTCAATAATATTAGTTTCAACATTGATAGGATTACCTGAAATATAATGTTTAATTCTTTGACCGTTTACCACCCTTGGACTCGTGTCTTCGAAGTTGTTGATTTTTATGGCACCAGAACGATAGACCTCCTCGATAACGTAAGGACCTTCCCATTTTGAGAGAAGTTTTCCTGCAAAAAATCTTAAACGAGAGTTGAATAATAATACATAGTCTCCTACGTTAAACTCACGCTTTTGTATCCTCTTATCATGCCAGCGTTTGACTTTTTCTTTGAATAGCTTGGCATTCTCATAGGCTTGAGTTCTCCATTCATCAAGGGAGCTAATATCAAACAACCTCTTCTTACCGGCAAGTTTGAAGTCATAGTTGAGCTCTTTAATAGCCCAATATGCCTTATGTTCAAGTTCAAGAGGCAAATGACACGCTTTTCCATAAACCATCTTATATGGAGACATACCCATAGGATTTTTGTATGCAGTTCTATAGGCCCATAATGCATCATCAAGTTTTTTGGACCAATTCTTTCTAGATTTATTCACAGTCTTTTGCAAAATTAATTTGAGCTCTCTATTGCTCAACTCTACTTGACCACTAGACTGCGGATGATAAGGAGATGCAATTCTATGATTGACATCATACTTACCAAGCATCTTACGGAAAGCACCATGAATAAAATGTGAACCACCATCAGCCATAAGATATCCAGGGACTCCAAACCTCGGAAAAATAACTTCTTTAAGCATTTTAATAGAAGTATTATGATCAGCACTACTAGTTGGAATAGCTTCTACCCACTTAGTAACGTAATCAATAGCAACTAAAATATGTGTATACCCATTAGAGGCAGGAAAAGGTCCCATATAATCAAAGCCCCAAACATCAAACGGTTCAATAACAAGAGAATAATTCATAGGCATTTCTTGGCGTCTACTAATATTACCAATTCTTTGACATTCATCACAAGATAAGACAAACTTACGAGCATCTTTGAAGAGAGTAGGCCAATAAAAACCAGATTGTAGTACCTTATGTGAAGTTCTATCTCCAGCGTGGTGTCCTCCATATGATCCAGAGTGACACTTGCGTAGGATCTGTTCCTATTCATGGTCAGGTACACAACTTCTAATAACACCATCTACTCATTCTTTATAAAGGTGTGGGTCATCCCAAAAGTAATGTCTTAAATCATAAAAGAACTTTTTCTTTTGCTGGTATGTGAAACTAGGTGGTATAAATTTAGCAACAATATAATTAGCATAATCAGCATACCATGGAGCAGTGCGAGAAGCATTAATGACCGCTAATTGTTCATCAGGAAAGCTATCATCAATAGGCAGTGGGTCATCAAGAACATTCTCTAACCTAGACAAGTTATCTGCAACGGGGTTCTCAGCTCCCTTTCTATCAATAATGTGCAAATCAAACTCTTGGAGCAGGAGGACCCATCTAATGAGTCTAGGCTTAGCATCTTTCTTTTCCATAAGATATTTAATAGCAGCATGATCAGTGTGAATAGTAACTTTGGAATCAACAATATAAGGTCTAAACTTATCACATGCAAACACGACTACTAAAAATTCTTTTTCGGTAGTAGCATAATTTCTCTCGGCAGTATCAAGAGTCTTACTAGCATACTGGATAACATTTAATTTCTTATCAACTCTTTGCCCTAGAACATCACCTACAACATAATCACTAGCATCACACATAATTTCAAAAGGTAAATTCCAATTAGGTGGCTGAACAATAGGTGCAGTGATCAAAGCTTTCTTAAGTATTTCAAATGCTTCTACACAATCATCATCAAAGACAAAAGGAATATCTTTTTGCAATAAATTAGTCAGAGGCCTAGATATTTTAGAAAAGTCCTTAATGAACCTCCTATAAAAACCGGCATGACCAAGGAAACTTGTTATACCTTTTATGTCCCTGGGACATGGCATCTTTTCAATAGCATCAGCTTTAGCTTTATCAACTTCAATACCTCTCTCAGAAATCTTATGCCCCAAGATAATGCCTTCATTAACCATAAAGTGACACTTTTCCCAATTCCGGACGAGACTAGTGTCTTCACATCTCTGCAAAACTCGATCAAGGTTGCTCAAACAATTATCAAAGGAGGATCCATAAACAGAGAAGTCATCCATGAATACCTCGCAAATATTTTCACAAAAATCAGAGAATATAGCCATCATGCATCTTTGAAAGGTAGCAGGTGCATTACATAAACCAAAAGGCATACATCTATAAGCGAAAGTACCGAAAGGGCAAGTAAGAGTAGTTTTTTGCTTAATCTCCCGCCGAGACAGGTATTTGAGAGAAACCAGAATAATCATCTAGAAAGCAAAAATGTCTGTGTTTGGACAGTCTTTCTAGCATTTGATCAATACAAGGTAAAGGGTAATGATCTTTCTTAGTAGCTTTATTTAGTTTACGAAAATCAATTACCATCCTACAACCTGTAATAATTCTTTGCGGGATCAATTCATCTTTATCATTAGGAACAACAGTAATACCTCCCTTTTTAGGGACACAATGGACAGGGCTTACCTAATCACTATCAGCAACGGGATAAATTATACGTGCCTTTAGGATCTTTAGTATCTCCTTTCTAACCACTTCTTTCATTTTAGGATTTAGTCGTTGTTGAGGATCTCTAACTGGTTTAGCATCGTCCTCCAATTTAATTTTGTGTTGGCATAACGTGGGACTAACGCCCTTAAGATCATCCAGAGTATATCCAATAGCAGCTCGATGCTTCTTCAGAGTTTTCAATAATCTTTCTTCTTCTTGCTCAGAAAGGTTAGCACTAATAATAACAGGATATATTTTATTTTCATCGAGATAAGCATACTTAAGATTATCAGGTAGAGGTTTGAGTTCAAACACGGGATCACCCTTGGGTGGTGGGGGATCTCCAAGAATTTCAACGGGAAGGTTATGTTTCAAAATAGGTTCCTGTTTAAGGAATAATTCATCTATTTCCCTTCTTTCTTTCATAAACATATCATTTTCATGGTCTAGCAAATATTGTTCTAACGGATCAGTAGGAGGCACGACAATAGAAACAAGACCAATTATTTCATCTTTACTAGATAATTCTTTATCACGGGGTTGTCTATGAAATTTAGCAAAATTAAACTCATGAGTCATATCATCTAAGCCAATCGTAACAACATCCTTTTTGCAATCAATCGTAGCTTTAACAGTGTTCAAGAAGGGTCTACCGAATATAATGGGACAAAAGGCATCTTGTGGAGAACCAAGAACAAGAAAATCAGCAGGGTATTAACCTTCCCACACAAAACTTCAACATCTCTAACAATCCGAACAGGTTTAATGGTATCCCCATTAGCAAGCTTAATAGTAACATCAATGTCTTCTAATTCAACGGGTGCAATGTCGTGCATAATTTGTTTATATAAATCATAAGGTATAACGCTAGCACTAGCACCCATATCACATAAGCCATGATAACAATGTTCTCCTATTTTAACAGAAATAACAGGCATGCCTACGACAGGTCTACATGTCTTAGTATCTGGCCTAGCAGTATTAGTAGTCTCTCCACAAACATAAATACATGCCCATCTAAATCATCATCCATGAGATCTTTAACTATAGCAATACTAGGTTCAACATTAATTTGCTCAGGAGGTGTATAAGTCCTAGTATTACTCTTACGAACAACAGTCGAAGTTTTAGCATGATCCTTTATCCTAACAGGAATAGGTGGTTTCTCAACATAAGTAGTAGGAACAATAGGATTACTGTAAGTGATAGTCTTTTCTTCAACTGTAATAGGTGAAACTACTTTAACTTCAACAGGAGGATTATATTTAAACCACTTCTCTTTAGGGAGATCAACGTGAGTAGCAAAAGATTCACAGAAAGAAGCTAATATCTCAGAGTCAAGTCCATACTTAGCGCTAAATGCACAAAAAACATCGGTATCCATAAAAGATTTAACACAATCGAATTTAGGTGTCATACATGACTCCTTACCATCATTGGAACCCCAATCTTCAGAGTTGCGTTTAATTCTTTCCAATAAGTCCCATTTGAAATCAATAGTCTTCAACATATAAGAACCAGCACAAGAAGTATTGAGCAGGTTGCGATTATCAAGAGAAAGTCGAGCATAAAAGTTCTGAATAATCATTTCCCGAGAGAGCCCATGATTGGGGCATGAATATAACATTGACTTAAGCCTCCCCCAAGCTTGAGCGATGCTTTCTCCTTCGCGAGGCCAGAAATTATATATGTAATTACGATCACGATGAACAAGATGCATAGGATAGAACTTCTGGTGAAATCCCAACTTCAATCGCTTATAATTCCAAGATCTCGTATCATCACATAGCCTATACCATGTCAATGCATCTCCCTTCAAAGATAAAGGGAAGACCTTCCTTTTGACAACATCATCAGGAATACCTGCAAGCTTAAATAATCCACAAACTTCATCCACATAGATAAGGTGTAAATTGGGATGCAATGTTCCATCTCCTACAAATGGATTAGCTAGCAGTTTATCTATCATACCCGAAGGGATCTCAAAATAAATATTTTCATAAAGTTAAGTAGGTTGAGGAGCAACTCTTTGCTCTTCTGGTTGGGGCGAAGATGCCCCAAACAAGCCCCTCAAAGGATTAGTTTCCATAGTGACAAGTAACACAAAATTTCAGCACACTGTATAAATGTTTCCTTACCAAGTTCCACTCACCAAAAGCGCTACACTCCCCGGCAACGGTGCCAGAAAAGAGTCTTGATGACCCACAAGTGTAGGGGATCTATCGTAGTCCTTTCGATAAGTAAGAGTGTCGAACCCAACGAGGAACAGAAGGAAATGATAAGCGGTTTTCAGTAAGGTTTTCTGCAAGCACTGAAATTGTAGGTGATAGATAGTTTTGTGATAAGATAAATAGTAACGAGTAACAAGTAAACACAGTAAATAAAGTGCAGCAAGGTAGCCCAATCCTTTATGTAGCAAAGGATAAGCCTGGACAATTTCTAATAATGATAAAGGAGCTCCCGAGGACACATGGGAATTATCGTCAAGCTAGTTTTCATCACGCTCATATGATTCGCGTTCGGTACTTTGATAACTTGATATGTGGGTGGACCGGTGCTTGGGTACTGCCCTTACTTGGACAAGCATCCCACTTATGATTAACCCCTATTGCAAGCATCCACAACTACAACAAAAGTATTAAGGTAAACCTAACCATAGCATGAAACATGTGGATCCAAATCAGCCCCTAACGAAGCAACGCATAAACTAGGGTTTAAGCTTCTGTCACTCTAGCAACCCATCATCTACTTATTACTTCCTTATGCCCTCCTCTAGGCCCAATAATGGTGAAGTGTCATGTAGTCGATGTTCATATGACACCACTAGAGGAGAAGACAACATACATCTCATCAAAATATTGAACGAATACCAAATTCACATGACTACTAATAGCAAGACTTCACCCATGTCCTCAGGAACAAACGTAACTACTCACAAAGCATATTCATGTTCATAATCAGAGGTGTAATAATATGCATTAAGGATCTGAACATATAATCTTCCACCAAGTAAACCAATAAGTATCAACTACAAGGAGTAATCAACACTACTAGCAACCCACAGGTACCAATTTGTGGTTTTGGATACAAGATTGGATACAAGAGATGAACTAGGGTTTGAGAGGAGATGGTGCTGGTGAATATGTTGATGGAGATTGACCCCCTCCCAATGAGAGGATCGTTGGTGATGACGTTGGTGATGATTTCCCCCTCCCGGAGGGAAGTGTCCCCGGCAGAACAGCTCTGCTAGAGCCCTAGATTGGTTCCGCCAAGGTTCCGCCTCGTGGCGGCGGAGTTTTGTCCCATAAGCTTGCCCCCGATTTTTTCCAGCGTAAAAGCAATGATATAGCAGAAGATGGACACCGGAGGCCCACCAGGGGGCCCAGGAGATAGGGTGGCGCGCCCTATAGGGGGGGGGGGCGCCCCCCTGTCTCCTGGATAGGGTGTGGGCCCCCTGGTGTTTTTCTTTCGCTCAAAAATTCTTATTATTTCCAAAAAGTTGTTTCGTGGAGTTTCAGGACTTTTGGGGTTGTGCAGAATAGGTTTCCAACGTTTGCTCCTTTTCCAGCCAGAATTCCAGCTGCCGGCATTCCCCCTCTCCATGGTAAACCTTGTAAAATAAGAGAGAATAGCCATAAGCATTGAGATATAATTTGTAATAACAGCCCATAATGCAATAAGTATTGATATAAAAGCATGATGCAAAATGGACGTATCACACCGCTAGGTGACCCACCCACTCCTGCTAGTCTAGATGTTGTGAACGCCTGGCAAACGCGGACTGATGACTACTCGATAGTTCAGTGTGCCATGCTTTACAGCTTAGAACCGGGACTTCAAAGATGTTTTGAACGTCGCAGAGCATATGAGATGTTCCAAGAGATGAAGTTAATATTTCGAGATAATGCCCGGGTTGAGAGATATGAAGTCTCCAACAAGTTCTATAGTTGCAAGATGGAGGAAAACAGTTCTATCAGTGACACATACTCAAAAATGTCTGGGTATCATAACCACTTGAGTCAGTTGAGAATTGATCTTCCATTTGAGAGTGTTATTGGCAGAGTTCGTTAGTCACTGTCAGCAAGCTACAAAGGCTTCGTGATGAACTATAATATGCAAGGGATGACGAAAACGATTCCCGAGCTCTTCGCGATGCTGGAATCGGTGGAGGTAGAAATCAAGAAGGAGCATCAAGTGTTGATGGTTAACAAGACCACTAGTTTCAAGAAAAAGGGCAAGGGAGAGAAAGCAAACTTCAAGAATAATGGAAAGCAAGTTGCCGCTCCCGTGAAGAAGCCCAAAGCTGGACCTAAGCCTAAAACTGAGTGCTTCTACTTCAAAGGAAATGGTCATTGGAAGCAGAACTGCCCCAAATACTTATCGGATAAGAAGGATGGCAAAGTGAACAAAGGTATATTTGATATACATGTTATTGATATGTTCTTTACTAATGCTCGTAGTAGCGCCTAGATATTCGATACTGGTTTGGTTGCTCATATCTGTAACTCGAAATAGGAGCTACGAAATAAATGAAGATTGGCTAAGGATGAGGTGAGGATGTGCGTCGGGAATGGTTCTAGCGTCGATGTGATCGCCGTCGGCACGCTACCTCTACTCTGCCTTCGGGATTAGTTTTAGACCTCAATAATTGTTATTTGGTGCCAGCATTGAGCATGAACATTATATCTGGATCTTGTTTATTGTGAGATGGTTATTCATTTAAAGTCAGAGAATAATGGTTGTTCTATTTATATGACTAATATCTTTTATGGTCACACACCTTTGATGAATGGTCTATTCTTGTTGAATCTCGATCATAGTGATACACTTATTCATAATATTGATGCCAAAAGATGCAAAGTTGATAATGATAGTGCAACATACTTGTGGCACTGTCGTTTAGGTCATATTGCTGTAAAGCGCATGAAGAAACTCCATGCGGATGGACTTTTGGAATCACTTGATTATGAACCATTTGATACTTGCGAACCATGCCTCATGGGTAAGATGACTAAAACTCTGTTCTCCGGAACAATGGAGCGACCTAATGACTTATTGGAAATAATACATACCGATGTATGTTGTCCGATGAGTGTTGAGGCACGCGGCGGGTATCGTTATTTTCTGACCTTCACAAATGATTTGAGTAGGTATGAGTATATCTACTTGATGAAACACAAGTCTGAAACATTTGAAAAGTTCAAAGAATTTCAGAGTGAAGTGGAGAATCATCATAACAAGAAAATAAAGTTTCTACGATCTGATCACAGAGGCGAATATTTGAGTTACAAGTTTGGCCTTCATTTAAAATAATGTGGAATTATTGCATAACTCACGCCACCTGGAACACCAAGTGTATTGGTGTGTTCGAACATCGTAACCATACTTTATTAGATATGGTGCATTCTATGATGTCTCTTGCCGATTTGCCTTTATCATTTTGGGGTTATGCATTAGAGACAGTCGCATTCACATTAAATAGGGTACCATCTAAATCCGTTGAGACGACACCGTATGAACTATGGTTTGGCAAGAAACCTAAGCTGTTGTTTCTTAAAGTTTGGAGATGCGATGCTTATATCAAAAAGCTTCAGCCTGATAAGCTCGAACCCAAATCGGAGAAGTGCATCTTCATAGGATACCCTAAGAAAACTATTGGGTACACCTTCTACCACAGATCCGAATGCAAGATCTTTGTTGCTAAGAATGAGCCATTTCTAGAGAAGGAGTTTCTCTCGAAAGAAGTGAGTGGGAGGAAAGTAGAACTTTATGAGGTAATTGTACCTTCACTCGAACTGGAAAATAACATATCACAGAAAACTGTTCCCGTGATGCCTACACCAACTAGAGAGGAAGCTAATGATGATGATCATGAAACTTCGGATCAAGTTACTACTGAACCTCGAAGGTCAACCAGAACACGTTTCGCACCAGAGTGGTATGGTAATCCTGTCCTGGAAGTCATGGTGTTAGACACGAACGAATCTATGAACTATGAAGAAGCTATAATGAGCCTAGATTCCAACAAATGGCTTGAGGCCATGAAATCTGAGATAGGATCCATGTATGAGAACACAGTGTGGACTTTGGTGGACTTGCCCGATGATCGGTAGGCCATTGAAAATAAATGGATCATCAAGAGGAAGATAGATGCTGATGGTAATATCACTGTCTACAAAGCTCGACTTGTCGCAAAAGGTTTTCGACAAGTTCAAGGGTTGACTACGATGAGACTTTCTCAACTGTAGCGATGCTTAAATCTGTCTGAATCATGTTAGCAATTGACGCATTTTATGATTATGAAATCTGGCAAATGTACATCAAAACTGCATTCCTTAATGGATTTCTTAAAGAAGAGTTGTATATGAAGCAACCAGAAGGTTTTGTCGATCCTAAAGTTGCTAACAAAGTGTGCAAGCTCCAGCAATCCATTTATGGACTAGTGCAAGCATCTCGGAGTTGGAATATACGCTTTGATGAGGTGATCAAAGCATATGGTTTTATACAGACTTATGGTGAAGCCTGTATTTACAAGAAAGTGAGTGGGAGCTCTGTAGCATTTTTGATATTATATTTGGATGACATATTGTTGATTGAAATGATATAGAATTTCTAGATAGCATAAAAGGATACTTGATTAAGAGTTTTTCAATGAAAGACCCCGACGAAGCTGCTTACATATTGGGCATCAAGATCTATATGGATAGATTAACCCGCTTAATAAGACTTTCACAAAGCACATACCTTGACAAAGATTTGAAGAAGTTCAAAATGGATCAGTCAAAGAAAGTGTCAGTGTCAAAATCGGCGGATCTCGGGTAGGGGGTCCCGAACTGTGCGTCTAGGCAGATGGTAACAGGAGACAAGGGACACGATGTTTTACCCAGGTTCGGGCCCTCTTGATGGAGGTAAAACCCTACGTCCTGCTTGATTGATATTGATATTGTGGATGTTTACAAGAGTGGATCTATCAAGGAGGCTAAACCCTAGAAGCTAGCCTATGGTATGATTGTAATGGTTGTTGTTGTGTCCTACGGACTAGAGCCATCCGGTTTATATAGACACCGGAGAGGGCTAGGGTTACATAGAGTCGGTTACAATGGTAGGAGATCTACGTATCCGTATTGCCAAGCTTGCCTTCCACGCCAAGGAAAGTCCCATACGGACACGGGACGAAGTCTTCAATCTTGTATCTTCATAGTCTTGGAGTCCGGTCGATGATGATAGTCCAGCCGATGATAGTTCGGTTGATGATGGTAGTCCGGCTATCCGGACACCCCCTAATCCAGGACTCCCTCAGTAGCCCCTGAACTAGGCTTCAATGACGATAAGTCCGGCACGTATATTGCTTGGCATTGCAAGACGGGTTCCTCCTCCGAATGATAGAAGATTGTGAACACCAGGATAGTGTCCGGCTCTGCAAAATAAATTCCACATTCCACTGTAGAGAGAATAATACATACACAAGTTCAATCTGCTGACGTTTTTTGCGGCATGACGTCACGCCACTACCAAGCCATTACTTAAATCGTTTTTTACTCTACCACCTCAGTGCATTTAGCGAAGCGGTTTCCTTGGCACGTCTTGTCGAAGCAGAGATCGTGTTCCCCCTTAATCCGGGATTCTCATCAATATGGACGTGGGTAACCCAACCGCGCCATTGATGGTGACGCTTGGGGGATAAGCGAGTTTTACCAGGCCGGTGGGGGACGCGTAGACTTCGCCCGCCCATATAAGGGATAAGGATTCACCTTTTCACCTACGCCTTCTTCCTCCTTTGCTTATCCATCTCCGCGCACTCGAGCTCCAGCGCCCAAGCCCGCACATCTCGTCTCAACCTTCCCCAGTCATGTCTGGAGTGGGAGGCAAGTGGATGACCTCCTCCGTTACGGAGGAGCACATCGAAAGACTGCGCAGCGCCGGCTACCTGTCCGGCGACATCGCGCACCGGCTGCCCGACGAGGGGCAGCTCATCCCCACCCCCAGGCCCCATGAGAGGGTCGTTTTTCTTCCCCACTTCCTCCGCGGACTAGGCTTTCCACTTCACCCCTTTGTCCGGGGGCTCATGTTCTACTATGGCCTGGATTTCCATGATCTAGCGCCGAACTTCATCCTCAACATCTCGGCGTTTATCGTCGTGTGCGAGGCCTTCCTCTGCATCCGGCCCCACTTCGGCTTGTGGCTCAAGACCTTCAATGTCAAGCCGAAGGTTGTGAAGGGCACTCAAGCGGAGTGCGGAGGCGCCATGTTGGGCAAGATGCCCAACGTCCTTTGGTTCGAAGGGGCCTTCGTGGAATCCGTCAAGGGGTGGCAATCGAGGTGGTTCTATATCACCGAGCCGCGCGACCCTACGTGGGCGGCGGCCCCCGAGTTCAGATCTGGTATCCCCACGCAGCTCACCTCCTGGAAAGAGAAGGGCTTGCTGTGGGGTAGTTCGGAGGAGCTAACGGGACTCCAAGCCTGTATCCAGAAGCTGGTGAAGAAGCTCAGGCTGGTTAACGTGGTCCAAGTCATGCTCGTCCGCCGGATTCTCTCATGCCAAGAGCGGGCATTCAATCTGTGGGAGTTCAATCCGGAACAGCACCAGGCGCTGAGCGGGCTCTTCGACACGACGTACGAAGGCGCCTGGTGGGTGCTGTTCAAGGGCGCCGAAGCCCCCGCATCCGCGACTGAAGATCGCGGATTTTGCTCGCAGCGCCAAGCCAACGAGGTAAGTGATTCTACCCCTTTACGGGACACTTGCTTTTCATAGTTTGACTCTATGCGGGTTTTAATTTCCCCTTTTCCTTTGACAGGACTGGATGAGGAAGGCGGAGCAGATTATCTGCCCGACTCCTATGCCAGAAAACCCAGTAGACGCCCATCTAGCGAGGCTGCTGGTTCCAGCACCGCACGTGGTGCCGGAGAAGAAGGCCAAGAAGGAGGCCACGGGTGCTCGAAAGAGTTCCCGTTTTCAGGTGTCCGACGACTCCGGGGCGGACTCCTCCCCCGAAAACGAGGAGGAGAAAGAGGACTCTCTCCCAGAGGAGGGAGAGAGGAAGAGGAAGGCTTCCCCAACAGGGGAGGCCGAAGGGTCCAAAAGGGGAAGGACTATTCCCCCGGACAGCTCCGCCAACATCAACGTTGGCGAGGAAGAATGGCCTTCAAGGGCCAGGCCTCCGGCGAGATCATAAGTATCCGGATTCCTGAATGATTTATAATTTCTTTTTCTGCATCACATAGTGTCATTCTGATGCCGAATGTTGCCTGTAGTCCGGCCAATGATGATCTCCCCGCTTCATCGAGCGGGTCGTTGGCTCCGTCGAATGTAGACTCCATCCCGACCGCCTCCACCCCTCGCGACACCGAGGACGCCGAGGTGGGATCCCAAGAAGGGACCCATCAGGGGGAGGCTCCGGAGGCGCCACAAGGCGGCCTCCTGGACTTTGCGCCGGACTCCACATCAGAACCCGCAGTGGTTCTGGAGTCCGGCCGGCGGCCCCTTCGCACGAAGAGCAAGACCGTGACGCCGGTAGCTTCCGTCCAACCAGAGGCGCCGAACAATTTGTTGGAGGCGCTGCAGAGCGCTTCCATCGAGGAAGAACACCGCACTATTATGAGTGCGGTGATTCAGAAGGTACAGCTTGCCAAGAGCGGGCTGACCGAAGCCTGCAGTAGCCTTCTATCAGGCTTTGAGGTAAGAAGTTAAAAATATGCAATGTAATACCGCATAGACAGTAGCCCCTGATGCTCAGTTCGGTGTTCGGAAAGAAAAGCCGGACTGAGGATCTGAAAAAGAAGAAGATATACGCAGGGTTGCTAAAAATTATGTCAATATGGGTTGCAGGCTGCGCTGCTGACCTCTGCCGCACTGACTGTGGAGGTTGGTGCTTTGAAGCAGGAGCTCGAGCGGTCCGAGCAAGAGCTCGGCCGCGCCAAGAAGCAGCTCCAGGACAAAGAAGGTGAGTAACACCACTTTGAACTTGTACCTTACAGAAAAGGATTTAGGTTGCAACAAAAAATAACAAGGATAACATGGGTACTGCAGGGGCCACGAACGAGGTGGTGACCCTGAAGGAGGCCGTGTCCGCGGCCGAACGCAATGCGGCCGCGGAACGGGCAGAGCGAGAAAAGCAGGAGGCGCGGGTGGCAGTGGTTCGGCAAGAGCTCCAGGCTCTCATGGAAAAGCATGAGAGTTTGGAGCGTGACTCAAAGACTCGAGAGTCCGAGCTTGCCTCGGCTCTCGAAAGTGCCAAAACTGCCAAGGCCGATGCCCATAAGCCCCTTCAGGAGATTGAGTTGGCGAGGAAGATAGCGGCGGATAAGGCATTTTCATGCAAAGCAAGCATGTGAATGTAAATTACGTGTTACTTACCCGAATTCGGAGCTCTCCAGGGGCGTTTGCAGATCTGCCTCGCAGCGTGTCTGATGCCGCCGCATTCTACTGAGCCGAGGAGGGGAGCTCAACGGAGAAGGTCTTCTGGTCTCAGTATGCTGAGGCCGGCCATCTGGTGCCCCCTAGTGACCAGCTAAAGCAGCTGGTCGAGCTCCACAAGGTGGCCGAGCAGGCCATGAAGGGCCTCATAGTCTGGCTGTGGCCTGGAGAGGCCATGCCTGGGAGCTATTTCGGCCTCGTGCGACGGTTGGTGGATGCGTGCCCCTGGGTGGAGGTTATCAAGCGCTCCGCCTGTATTGAAGGTGCTCGTCGGGTTCTTGCCCGCGCAAAGGTGCATTGGGGCAAGCTGGATGCGAAGAAGCTAATCACTGATGCGCCACTAGTGGGCAAGGAATATCATACGCCCGAGATGTACTATAAGACTGTCCTGAAGGGTGCCTGCAACATTGCGGATGAGTGCCCCAGGGATGTAATTATTGAGTAAATTCGCAATGTGTTATCCTGTGCGCTGAAAACTTTGTTCATATGCGCTAAGCAACGCTTGTTAATTTAAAATATTACCTTCTGTGCGGCCGTTTATTAAATCTGAGAGATGGCAAGTCGTCGGCTTCAGCCCCCATGCCACGAGTGCTGGGGTGTTCGGGATAAACTTGAGCACTCTTGTTCCCATTCTTGGGTCCATCTAGGGAGGCGCTCAACACAACGAACAAGGCAACCGGACTTATAGTGCTTGAACACTCTCACTTAGCCATAGAATTCTATAATTTTAAATTTCGGTGAAGCCCCTAGTATTCGGAAGACCGAATTCGGGGCGCTATCCACGCCTTCGTCGGACATTATCCGGTACTTCGCTCGAAGCGGCATAGGTCTTTAAGGACCCGAAAAGACCTCTCGAACAGCGACCGGTCTCTCGCCTTATCATGACAGTCAGTTTTAGCTTTCTCCACTGAGGCGTTAACCCGGCTCAACCGGGGTGCAATCGCAGTGGTTCTCCCAGTGCTACCTTAGCCGATAGAACGGAACGTAAGGTGCCAAACTTGGGAGCCGGGCAAACCCAACTATTGACCCAAGACATGATTCGGAGCCGATTCATATAATGCTATAAGTTCGGGGTGCCGCACTTGTGAAAGTGTTCGGACTTTATCACACCATAATGCGGGGAACATAAGCCCCTGGTGTATTTGGCCGTACCAAAATGTACGGATGCAACATGTTGTAAATGAACATATATATATATATAAGGTAATGCAATTATGGGCAAAAAGTGCTGCATTTTACTCGAGAAGATCTGCTATGAGTGCGGAATGATACAAATAGTGCGGAAAGCAAGGGATTGGATGAATTAAAGGCGTCTCCCTCCAGGGGTAGGCCGCGGAATGGTGTATTTAACAAATTTAATGCTCGTAATGGAGACCACCTGAGTGTTCGTCGCAGCCTTTGTCCCTCCCTGGCTGTTGCATCATGAGTTCGGCAGGTTCGCCGCCGGACAGAGTTCTGTATAAAAAAGAGAGAAATAAAAGATAAAAAGAGCGACACACTTGGGAGCCCCTGGTGTGGTCGAACCGCACTCTGGGTCTGTTGTGGTTGTGCCTCTCCCCCTATGCCCATGGTATCTCCAGGGCGTAAATATGTACGCGGAGAGTTTGTCTTACAATTGTGGGAGGGCTGGGGTTGAGGCCGCATTTCTACGCGTGCTCGGAACGTGCCAGGTGGTCTTGGTTGATGTTGCTCCGGGCGCGTTTGGCCGTGTTCGGTCGTTTAACGGCCGGACTCGAAAATTGCCTTAAAAGGCTGCTCTGTACTTCTGCCGCGAGAGCCGCTGTATGTTCCTCCGTTCGGAAGGAGCGTTCCGTGTTTCCATTGATCGTGATGACTCCACGAGGGCCTGGCATCTTGAGCTTAAGGTATGCATAATGCGACACCGCGTTGAATTTTGCGAACGCGGTTCGTCCGAGCAGAGCGTGATAGCCACTGCGGAATGGGACTATGTCGAAGATTAACTCTTCGCTTCGGAAATTATCCGGGGATCCGAAGACCACTTCCAGTGTAACTGAGCCTGTACAACTGGCCTCGACACCTGGTATGACGCCTTTGAAGGTTGTCTTTGTAGGTTTAATCCTTGAAGGGTCTATGCCCATCTTGCGCACTGTATCCTGATAAAGCAGGTTCAGGCTACTGCCGCCGTCCATCAGGACTCTTGTGAGGTGAAATCCATCGACGATTGGGTCAAAGACCAATGCGGCGAATCCGCCATGGCGGATACTGGTCGGATGGTCTCTTCGATCGAAAGTGATCGGGCAAGAGGACCATGGGTTGAATTTTGGGGCGACTGGCTCCATCGCGTATACGTCCCTTAGTGCACGCTTCCGCTCCCTCTTGGGTATATGCGTTGCGTATATCATGTTTACCGTCCGAACTTGAGGGGGGAATCCCTTTTGTCCTCTGTTGTTCGGCGGCCGGGTCTCTTCCTCGTCATCGCTGTGTAGCCCCTTGTCACTGTTTTTGGCGATTAATTTGCCTGCCTGCTTGAATACCCAACAATCTCTATTGGTGTGGTTAGCTGGCTTTTCGGGGGTTCCATGTATTTGACAGGAGCGGTCGAGTATTCGGTCCAAATTGGACGGGCCCGGAGTGGTTCTTTTGAATGGCTTCTTCCGTTGACCGGGCTTGGAGCCTCGGAATCCGGCGTTGACTACCGTATCGTCATTGCTGTCGCCGTTAATGCGGCGTTTGTTTTTGTTTCGACGCGACCTGCCATTGCGGTCCTTGGTATCCGGACTGCCAGCGTTTTTGCTGAGGTTGTTGCTGCGAGCTAGCCATCTATCCTCTCCCGCACAGAAGCGGGTCATGAGTGATGTGAGGGCTGCCATGGATTTCGGCTTTTCCTGTCCTAGGTGCCGGGCCAGCCACTCGTCGCGGATGTTATGTTTGAAGGCAGCGAGGGCCTCTGCATCCGAACAGTCGACGATTTGATTTTTCTTTGTTAAGAACCGTGTCCAGAATTGCCTGGCCGATTCGTCTGGCTGCTGGATTATGTGGCTTAGGTCATCTGCGTCCGGTGGTCGCACATACGTGCCCTGGAAATTGTCGAGGAATGCGGCTTCCAGGTCTTCCCAGCATCCAATTGACTCTGCGGGCAGGCTGTTAAGCCAATGCCGAGCTGGTCCTTTAAGCTTGAGCGGGAGATATTTGATGGCGTGAAGATCGTCGCCGCGGGCCATATGTATATGGAGGAGATAATCCTCAATCCAAACCGCTGGGTCTGTTGTGCCATCGTAGGATTTGATATTAACGGGTTTAAACCCTTCAAGGATTTGATGATCCATTACTTCGTCAGTGAAGCATAGTGGGTGCGCGGCGCCTCTGTATTGAGCAATATCGCGACGTAGCTCGAGAGAGCGTTGTCTGCTGTGTTCGGCCTGGCCGGAGTAGTTGTATCCGGCGCGACGGTATTCGTCGTGGGTCTTGGGGCGCCCACGTGATCCATAGATAGATCTGGATTGTCTTGCCTTGTCCTCCAATATATCCCGCAAGTTCGGCGCGTTCCCCCGTGGCTTCATGCTTTTTGAGCGATGCCGGGGTACGGTTTTGGTGGAGGGCTTGCACGCCTCTCTGTCGCGGCCACGAGGTGGTCGGTCTGCCGTATTGTGCACTGGTGATGCAGGTTTGTACGCTTCCTCCTCTAGTCGGGGGAGCAACTTGTGTTTTGGGTAACTTTTGGAGGGGCGTTTGAGTTCATACTCTTCGGCCGCGAGGACCTCGGTCCATCTGTCGGCCAGTAGGTCTTGATCAGCTTGAAGCTGTTGCTGCTTTTTCTTTAGGCTGTTTGCCGTGGCCATTAGCCTGCGTCTGAAACGCTCTTGTTCGACGGGATCCTCAGGCACGACGAATTTGTTGTCGTCGAGGCTTGCCTCGTCTCCGGAGGGAGGTAAGTAATTATCATCCTCAACCTCTTCGTCTGCCGCCCTCTCGTGAGGGCTTGCTTCTGCCTCCTCCTGCGCTGGATCGTGCTGGAGGGGGTTGTCTTCGACACTTTCTGGGGTGTTATTATCTCCTGTGCCGGAATCTCCATTCTTGCTGTGGCGGGATTTAGAGCGGCGCCGCTGACGTTGGCGCTTGGGCTGTTTCTTTAAGGAATCGGCCTCCGTTGCTTCTTCGCCGTCCCCATCTTTTGGGGTGTCCACCATGTATATGTCGTATGACGAGGTGGTCTTCCAGTGTCCTGTAGGCACTGGTTCTTGATAGTCTCCGGCATCGTCGTCCATACTGTTGATGTCTTCGGAGTCGTAGTCGAGTACGTCGGTTAGATCGTCGACGGTGGCTACGAAGTGGGTGGTGGGTGGGCTCTGAATTTCTTCGTTGTTCGCGTCCCAACCATCCTGGCCGTAGTTCGGCCAGGGCTCTCCGGATAGCGAGAGATGCTTCAGTGAATTTAAGATATCGCCGAAGGGTGAGTGCTGAAAGATGTCCGCAGCGGTGAATTCCATGATCGGCGCCCAATCGGATTCGACTGGCAGGGGCGCAGGAGGTTCGGAGTCCGGCAGAGAGTCCGGCACCTTGGAGTCATGAGCTTTATGCGGGACAAGGTAAGTGTTCGGCTCCATCACCGTAGAAGTTGCAGCTCCCGAGGCGGTGTCCAGCCATCCGTCCTCGATCTGAGCGATCAGCTCCGGACTATGGGTCGGAGCGGATTCGTGTGCGGCCTCCAAGGTGCTGTCCGGCGGTAGAGTTAGGTCATGCCCATCATGACAGCGCGGCACGCTCGGCTGTGGCTCAGATCCATCAAAGATCAAGTCCCCGCGGATATCGGCCGTGAAGTTTAGGCTTCCAAACCTGACCTGACGGCCAGGGGCGTAGCTTTCGATCTGCTCCAGATGGCCAAGTGAGTTGGCCCGTAGTGCGAAGCCGCCGAATACGAAGATCTGTCCGGGGAGAAAAGTCTCACCCAGGACTGCGTCGTTGTCGACTGAAGAGGCCATCAAGCCTATCAGTGACGACACAGAGGAACTCTCAATGAAAGCACCAATGTCGGTGTCAAAACCGGCGGATCTCGGGTAGGGGGTCCCGAACTGTGCGTCTAGGCGGATGGTAACAGGAGACAAGGGACACGATGTTTTACCCAGGTTCGGGCCCTCTTGATGGAGGTAAAACCCTACGTCCTGCTTGATTGATATTGATATTGTGGATGTTTACAAGAGTGGATCTACCACGAGATCAAGGAGGCTAAACCCTAGAAGCTAGCCTATGGTATGATTGTAATGGTTGTTGTTGTGTCCTACGGACTAGAGCCATCCGGTTTATATAGACACCGGAGAGGGCTAGGGTTACATAGAGTCGGTTACAATGGTAGGAGATCTACGTATCCGTATCGCCAAGCTTGCCTTCCACGCCAAGGGAAGTCCCATCCGGACACGGGACGAAGTCTTCAATCTTGTATCTTCATAGTCTTGGAGTCCGGTCGATGATGATAGTCCGGCCGATGATAGTTCGGCTGATGATGGTAGTCCGGCTATCCGGACACCCCCTAATCCAGGACTCCCTCAAAAAGGGTTGTTGTTTGTATTGCAAGGTGTGAAGTTGAGTAAGACCCAAAGCCCGACCACAACAGAAGATAGAGAGAGAATGACTGAATGAAAGTCATTCCCTATGCCTCAACCATAGGTTCTATTATGTATGCCATGTTGTGTACCAGACCTGATGTGTGCCTTGCCATAAGTTTGGCAGGGAGGTACCAAAGTAATCCATGAGTGGATCACTAGACAGTGGTCAAGAATATCCTGAAGTACCTAAAGAGGACTAGGAAATGTTTCTCGGTTATGGAGGTGATAAAGAGTTCATTGTAAAGGGTAACATTGATGCAAGCTTTGACACCGATCCGGACAACTCTCAGTCTCAATCTGGATACGAATTGAATGTGGGAGCAATTATCTAGAGTATCTCCATGCAGAGCATTGTATACATAGAAATTTGCAAAATACATACGGATCTGAATGTGGCAGACCCGTTGACTAAACCTCTCTCACAAGCAAAACATGATCACACCTTAGAACTCATTGGGTGTTAATCACATTGCGATGTGAACTAGATTATTAACTCTAGTGCAAGTGGGAGACTATTGGAAATATGCCCCACAGGCAATAATAAAGTGGTTATTATTATATTTCCTTCATCATGATAAATGTTTATTATTCATACTAGAATTGTATTGACCGGAAACATAAATACATGTGTGGATACAGAAACAAATGTCGTGTCCCTAGTGAGACTCTACTAGACTAGCTCGTTGATCAAAAGATGGTTAAGGTTTTCTAACCATAGACATGTGTTGTCACTTGATAATGACATCACTTCATTAGAATAATGATGTGATGGACAAGACTCATCCATTAGCTTAGCATATGACCGTTCAGTTTATTGCTATTGCTTTCTTAATGTCAAATACATATTTCTTTGACCATGACATCATGCAACTCCCGCATACTGGAGGAATACCTTGTGTGCTATCAAACATCACAATGTAACTGGGTGATCATAAAGATGCTCTACAGGTATCTCCGAAGGTGTCTGTTGAGTTGGCATGGATCGAGATTTGGATTTGTCACTCCATGTATCGGAGAGGTATCTCTGGGCCCTCTCGGTAATGCAGCATCACAAGAAGCTTGCAAGCAAAGTGACTAAGGAGTTAGTTACAATATGATGTATTATCGAACGAGTAAAGAGACTTGCCGGTAACGATATTGAACTAGGTATGGAGATACCAACGTCCGACGATCGAATCTCGGGCAAGTAACACACCGACAGACGAAGGCAACTACATATGTTGTCATAAAGATTCGACCCATAATAATCTTCGTAGAATATGTGGGAAGCAATATGGGCATCCAGGTCCCGCTATTGGTTATTGACTAGAGAAGCGTCTCGGTCGTGTCTACATCATTCTCGAACCCGTAGGGTCCACACGCTTAACGTTTGTTGACAATATAGTATTATATGAGTTATGTGAATTGGTGATCGAATGTTGTTCGGAGTCCCAAATGAGATCACGGACATGACGAGGAGCTTCGGAATGGTCCAGAGGTAAAGATTGATATATAGGATGATACTATTTGGTCTCCAGAAAGGTTTTGGAATGCACCGGGTATTTATCGGATCACCGAAGGGGTTCCGGGAGGCCATGGGAAGTTACTGGGCCTAACGGGCCAAAGGAAGGAGAGCACACCAGACCACATGGGGCTGGCACGCCCCCAGCCTGCCTGTCGGCCTTGTGAATGAAAGGGAGAGGCTGGGCCCCTCCCGCCTTTCCCCATGCAAGGGAGAAGGGAAGGGGAGGCGCCCTACGGCAGCCCACCCCCTTTCCTTTCGCCCACACACCAAAGAAGGAGGGGGGCGCGGCTAGGCAGGTGCCCAGGGTGGCCGCCGACCCCCTTGGGGCGCACCCTAGGGCAACCACTCCTTGCCCACCTATATATATGAGAGGAGGGAGAGGGGCAACACTCACCATGATCTCCAAGCCATGTGCGGCGCCCCGTCTCCAGCTAGTTCTAGTTCCTCCTCCGTCCACGTCTGTTGTGCTTGGCAAAGCCGTGCGGATAGTTTCACCACCATCGTCACCATGCTGTCATGCTGCCAGGACTCGTCTACTACTTCGCCTCTCTTGCTAGATCGAGAAGGCAAGGACGTCATCGAGCTGAACATGTGCTGAACACGGAGGTGTCGTACGTTCGGTACTTGATCGAGACGGATCGTGAAGGTGTACGACTACTTCAACCGCGTTGACAAACACTTCCGCTTAGCGATCTACAAGGGTATGTAGATGCTCTTCCCATCTTGTAGCTATGCATCTCCATGGATAGATCTTGCATGTGCATAGAATTCTTTTTGTTTTCCATGCAACGTTCCCCAACAAACGATACTCAAGCAATAAGTAAAAAGAGTAGGAGTAGGCTTTTACCTTCGCCATGAGGGGCCGAACCTGGGTAAACTTGTGTCTCTCATCCCGCTCAACCCCGACAAGCTAATCGCCGTTGCGATGGCCTCACCACTAAGTGCTCACACTAGGACATCTGCCATGACAAAATCATGAGAGTTGGCGCCCACCATGGGGCCAGCTCACGGTGGTTTCGAGTTCTTGAAGGGCTCCTTCCCAGGGATCGAGGGATACGCCGCATGACCAAGAGTCGCCGTGGCAAGCTCTACATCGACGATGTCGGTTGGGGCCCCGAGGCCGACTCAATCAATTACGGGTACCGGATCCCCTTCAGCGGAATCCACATCTTCATCGGCAAGATTGGCGGATCTGTGCCTGAGCTAGACATCTGCATCGACCTTGCCGAGCTGGCTCAACACATGCAGCCCTCTCGGATCCAACCCGGGCGGAAGCACATTTTGGTGGGCTTCACGCAAGGCGTGGAACTCACTGAAAACTCTGCATCTGGAGGGGAGAATCTCATCTACTCAGGTAATGAGTCCTCCAACAGTGAGACGGAGTCAATCTACCAGCTTCAAGACGGCGGGCTTGGGGGCTGTTTCGATGGCGACATGATTCCGGACCCCTACGAGCCACCGTGCCGAGAAGCCACCTTTATAGCTGGGACGACACTGATTTTCAATTCTTCGATGGTTGCAGCTGTAACATCGGATTCAGCTGCCGCAACAGTCGATGTGGCCAGTTCAGCCAGGCTGTCGGCTCAGGTCCTATGACTTTATTGGCACTTTGATGAACCTGCTAGTGACGGAAGTCACCACTGCAAATCAAGCAGAGCGCAATGCAGAGATTGCGAAAATTCACGAACAGATGAACAAGGCCTGTTGGGGATATAACTACTAAGTGTAAACCGCCCAGGAGGGGCCGGTTCACCCTCAACCATATTGAAGCCCATGAAGACCTAGAAGATGGCGCTTTACTGATGAAGCTAGAGGCCCAGAGCCCAAAGGCGGATTAGGGCCCATAGATGTAAACCGCCATAGTTGTATAACTTGTATTGTAAGTTAGGAAAGGGGAGACCGAGTCAGACACTTGTATGAGCCAGCCTCGGGACTCTGTAAACCGGCCGGGCGTCAACCTGTGTATATAAAGGGACGACCCGACGGCGGTTCAGGGACAAGAGACAACAACTCGAAAGCCAGGGATAGCGTGCTTGCTCCCTGGTAATCGAAACCCCAATAATTCCATCACAACTAGACGTAGGCTTTTACCTTCATCGAAGGGGCCGAACTAGTATAAAACTCTCGTGTCCTTTGTCCGGTTTAACCCCTTCAAGCTAACCCGTCGTGATGGCTCCATGACTAAGTCCTTTCACGAGGACATCTGACGTGATATTTCCACGACAGTTGGCGCCCACCGTGGGGCTATCACACGATGGTTTCGAGTTCTTGAAGGGCAACTTTGAAGGACTCAAAGGGTACGCGGTTGGCCGGATGACCAAGAGTCATCGCGGCAAACTCTACATCGATGACGCAGGCTAGGGCCCCGACGCCGGCTCAATCGAGTACGGGTACCGGGTCTCCTTCGGAGGAATTCACATTTTCATCGGCAAGATCAGCGAACCGGGCCCTGAGCCGGACATCTGCACCAACCTCGTCAAGACGGCTCAGCGTGCAATCCCCGCCCGGATTCAGCCTGCCATGAAGCATGCGTTCTTAGGATGTGTCCACGAGATTGGATCTGAACCGATGTCTGAAGGTGAGACGGCCGCTTATTCCAACGGCGAATCATCTATCGCGAAACCGAGTCCCTGTACCAAGTTCATGATGGTGTGTTCGAAGGGTATTCCGATGGCACTAGTATTCCGGAATTTCTGAACAGCCAAACCGAGTCGCAATCTTCATGGCCGGTACATAGCCAACCTTGCAAAATTCTACTGCGGCGGCATTGGGCTCTGGACCAGCAGCTGGGGAAGGAGGCCCCGTGTGCCGGCCGGCTCAAGTTTTGTCTGGTTTGTTGGACGCATGGATGACGTTATTGGCCACAACAGTTACCCCGGAGACTCAAGATCAGCATAACGCGGAGGTCACTAAGCTACGGGATTAGATAACGCAGGCCAAGGAGGACTTGGCGGCTAAGGAAACCAGGATGGCTGAGGAACGAGCCGCTTTAGATGCCCGGGTGCAGAGGATTCAGGCCGACAATTATCGACTTTTGCTGGATCAAAACGCCTCGAATGAAGTATTGAGGAGGAGACATCAATCTCGCTTGTCGGCAGATTATAATGCAATGAACCTCTTTAGTACGCCATGGGCAAGAACTAGCAACCCGGCAGCAGTAAACCGGACTGTCGTACCAAGGACCGGAGCATCGGATCAACCTCAGGTGATGGGTCCACCCCGACGAACAGACAACCCGCCGCGGTATACAACACCCCCGCTGGGTCACTTCTCTACCCCTTTGGATAACATGATAGCAGCGGCATCCCGGTTGGCAGCTATTCAGATGGAGGGTGAATCGCCAGCGGCGGTTGAGACACAGCGGGCCAGGGATCTTCTTCAGACTGCTATGGCGCAGCAGCAGGCTTACTCATATAGCCGAGACAGGATTCACACGACCCCCCGTCCAAGCAAAAGCTATAGTAGACACATAGATGAACCGGAGGTGTCCAGCAGTGCGCGGCGCCGTGATGTCCCTCAAGGACCCAATCCGGTGCGCGGTGAAGTAAATGCTCAAGACGTGGTGGATAATGGCAGAGCATGAAGGGAGGCCGCTTTAGTAGCACAATATGCGGGTCATTATCAACCCGCCCCGGTTTAGCCAGCGGCGTCAGTAGACCAAGGCACCGGGCTTGCCTTCAGTTCTTGGGGAGTGCCGTGTCTTATTCCGGCTCTCCGTAATGTGCAACTGCCCAAGGATTTCAAGGGTCCATGTAAGATGCCTAATTATACCGCCAATCAGCCACCTGAGGCGTGGGTTGAAAGTTATGAGATGGCGATGGAGATGCTGGATGTGGATGAAGCGGCCTGTGCAAAATACTTCACAATGATGTTGGAAGGGACGACCCGTACATGGTTGAAGAACCTGCCAGCTAACTCCATCGAGTCATGGGACCAATTGAAGGCCCGGTTTATAGCGAATTTTAAGGATACATGCAAACAACCTATGTCCACCGTGGATCTGGATGCCGGTGTTCAAGGAGAGAACGAGTCAACAACTCATTGGGTGCGCCGGGTTTCAGAAGTTTTGCATTCGTCAGACCGGATTAATGCTGGCCAAGCGATCATAAACTGGAGCGTAACTGCCGGTTTAAGTCATTAAAAATGAAGTTGGGACGGCTCAAGCGTCACTACAATGACATGGGAAACCTTATGGCAGCCTTGGTCAAATATCCCGATTCTGATAGTACCAAGGATCCCGATTCTGATGAGGAGAAACCGGAGAAGGGAAAGAAGAACGGCGATGCAAAGGGACAGTAGCACAACCAAGGGGCCCATGGGAATGATGGTAAGCGCAAAGCAGATAATTCAGATTTTGTGGCTAACACTAATATGCAGCATCGTAAAGGTAAACTGCCCCAGCGCGGTGGCGGTATGAATTTGGAACGACTGTTAAACCAGCCCTGCCCAAAGCATGGGACCAATGAGGTTCCAGCAACACATCTTTGGAAGGATTGTTTCATCATGAAGGAGTTCAAAAACTCTAATCTCTTCCGGTATGATCAGGGCCCGTCGGGCGGTTCAGGTCCAGGTTTTCATGGCAGCGGCAGTTCAAACTCTTGATTTCAGAATAATCAGGGCAACTAGAACAACCAAGGTGGTAATAACCAACAGAATAATCAGGGGAATCAGCAGCAATCAGGTTTTCAGAGTCACCCAAAGCAGTTGAATGGCGGGCAGTATCATGTGTTCACTACTAGCTTGTGCAAGCGTGACCAGAAGCCTCACAAGAGGGTAGTTAATGCTGTTGAACCGGCGGTACCACGTTACTTGTGGTGGTCCGAGCAGCCCATTGTGTGGAGCAGAGAGGATCATCCGCCCCGGGTTGATAATCCAGGTCACCTGGCTTTAGTGGTGGCACCTCAGGTGGGAGGATATAAGTTTACCAAAGTACTGATGGATGGAGGGAGCAGTATCAACATCCTGTACTATGAGACCTTCCGTCACATGGGGTTGACAGACAAGAGTCTTAAACCATCAAACACTGTTTTTCATGGTGTAGTACTAGGTAAATCGGCATATCCTGTTGGCAAGATCGCTTTGGAGATTGTGTTTGGAGATGAGCACGATTCCAGGTCTGAAACATTGACCTTTGAAGTGGTGAAAATCCAGAGCCCATATCATGCACTATTTGGACGACCGGCTTATGCAAAGTTCATGGCGAGGCCCTGTTATATTTATTTGCAGCTCAAGATGCCGGGTCATAAGGGGACCATCACAGTCCATGGAAGTTGTAAGATCGCTTTGGATTGCGAGGAAGGTGATGCGGCCTATGCTGAATCGGTTTGTGCTACAGAGGAGTTGAAGTTCTATAAGGACAATGTTGATCCGGCAGACATGACCCCTCTGAAGAAGCCCACCACTGAGCATGACCCGACCCTGAAATTCAAACCGGCAGATGAAACTAAACTTGTTGATTTTGTTCCTGGCGATTCATCCAAGCAGTTTAGCATTAGCACCAATCTGGATCCTAAATAGGAAAGCGCGCTCATCGAGTTCATCCGTGAGAACCGGGACATTTTTGCATGGAAACCTTCTGACATGCCAGGTGTACCGAGGGAACTCGCTGAGCACACTCTCAATATTGATCCCAAGTTTAAACCGATCAAGCAGTTTCTTCGGCGCTTTAACGAGGAGAGACGCAAGGCAATCGGTGAGGAGGTAGCCCGGCTGTTGGCTGCTGGGTTTATCGTCGAAGTGTTTCACCCTGAGTGGTTGGCTAATTCGGTGCTTGTTCTTAAGAAAAACGGCACTTGGCGCATGTGTGTGGACTACACAGATTTGAACAAGGCTTGTCCAGCAGATCCTTTTGCTCTCCCGCGCATTGATCAGATCATTGATGCGGCGACGGGTTGTGAGTGTCTGAGTTTTTTGGATGCTTATTCAGGATATCATCAGATCAAAATGGCAGTTAAGGACCAGGAGAAGACAGCCTTCATCACTCCGTTTGGAGCCTTCTGCTATGTTTCTATGCCCTTTGGGCTCAAGAGTGCCCAGGCAACTTACCAGCGCTGTGTGCAAAATTGTCTTCACACTCAGATTGGGCGCAATGTTCATGCCTATGTGGATGACATTGTAGTAAAATCCAGGAAGAAGGAGACATTGATAGATGATCTCAAGGAGATCTTTGACAATCTTTGGGTTTATAAGATGATGCTTAATCCGGACAAGTGTGTTTTTTGTGTTTCGGCAGGCAAGCTCTTAGGTTTTCTGGTGTCCAACAGAGGCATTGAAGCTAATCCGGAAAAGATCAAGGCGATTACATCATTGGCTAAACCGGCTTGTATTAATGATGTTCAACGTCTGGCAGGTCGAATTGCAGCCCTAAGCCGGTTTATTAGCCGCTTGGGAGAGAAGGCGATCCCTCTCTATCGGATGTTGAACAAAATAGACACTTTCGTCTGGAGTAATGCGGCTGATGCGGCGTTTGAAGACTTGAAGCGGCAATTGGTTGAACCACCGGTCCTTGCTGCTCTGGTTGACAAGGAGCCCTTGTTGTTATACGTGGCTGCTAATGCCCGTGCTGTCAGTGTGGCAATTGTGGTTGGGCGCAAGGAGGCTGGAAAGGAATATCCGGTTCAACGGCCGGTTTACTATATCAGTGAAGTGCTTATCGAGTTAAAGCAACGATATCCGCATTGGCAGAAGCTGGTATATGGGGTTTTTATGGCGAGTCGAAAGCTCAAACAATACTTTCAAGGACATTCCATCACGGTGGTCAGCTCTGCTCCTTTGGGCGATATAATTCAGAACCGGGAAGCAACTGGCCGGGTTGCAAAGTGGGCAATTGAGCTTGGTCCACATGGGTTGAAGTATATGCCTCGAACGGCCATCAAATCTCAGGCGCTTGTTAACTTCATCAATGATTGGACCGAGTTACAGGCACCAGAGGACAAACCGGATAACACATACTGCACTATTCACTTTGATGGATCCAGGCAATTGGAGGGCTCGGGGGCTGGAGTTGTCCTTACTTCCCCTCGAGGTGATAAAATTCGTTATGTTCTCTGCTTAATGTTTCCTTGCACTAACAATGCAGTTGAGTACGAAGCATTACTCCACGGTCTCCGTGTAGCCAAGGAAATGAATTTAAGCCAAGTACGATGCTTTGGAGATTCTGATCTGGTGGCCCAACAAGTTTCTGGCACTTGGGATTCTAAGGATCCACTCATGGCGGCTTACAGACGTGAGGTGGATATTGTGGCGGGTCACTTTAAAGGTTATCAGGTTGAGCACATTGACCGGCGCAAAAACGAAGCAGCAGATGCTTTAAGCCGGCTTGGATCTCCGCGTAAACCGGTACCACCCAATACCTTTTTAGATATCTTGCATAATCCGCCTGTTAAATTGCCTACAGAGGAGGATTTAGCTGTTCCCGATCCGGAGGCCCAATTGGTAGCCGCTTTACATGTAATTCCGGATTGGACGGTTCCATATTTGGCGTATATGAACCGGGGCGAACTACCAGACGATGAGGTCTTAGCCAGACAGATAGTCCGGCGATCCAAATCCATGGTTATTCACAATGGCGAGTTACACCACTGTAGTGTTTTAGGCGTATTCCAGCGTTGTGTTTCTCCTGAAGAAGGCCAAGAGATTTTACGGGAAATCCATGAAGGGGATTGTGGTCACCATGCCGGTTCAAAATCCCTGGTGGCTAAAGCTTTTCATCATGGGTTCTATTGGTTGACAGCTCACGCTGATGCTGAGGATCTGGTAAAGCGGTGTGACGCTTGTCAGAAGTTTTCACGCCGGGCTCATGTTCCAGCTCAAGAGCTACAGATGATTCCCATCACTTGGCTGTTTGCTACCTGGGGGCTTGATATGGTGGGACCTTTTAAGCGCTCCAAGGATAAGAAGACCCACCTGTTGGTGGCAGTTGACAAGTTCACTAAATGGGTTGAAGCGGAGCCCATAAGCAAGTGTGACACAGCTACAGCGGTTCAATTTCTCAAGAATATTATCTTCCGCTTTGGCTTTCCACACAGCATCATCACGGATAATGGCACGAACCTTTCTAAAGGTGAGATGGAGGACTTCTGTCAAAGAGAGCATATCCGGCTTGATTTAGCATCTGTGGCGCACCCCCAGTCCAATGGTCAAGCTGAGAGAACCAATCAAGAAATCTTGAAGGGTATCAAGCCCCGGCTCATGGTTCCTTTAAAGCGGACGCCGGGTTGTTGGGTGAAAGAATTGCCTTCTGTGTTATGGAGCATCAACACCACCCCCAACAGATCAACGGGTTACACACCTTTCTTCATGGTTTACGGGGTAGAGGCGGTCCTCCCAAGTGATATTCGTCATGATTCGCCCTGGGTTGCCAATTATGTTGAAGCGGACAATGAGCAAGCACGTCAGGAGGCATTGGACCTATTAGATGAAAAACGGGACATGGCTCTGGCTCGTTCGGCGGTTTATCAGCAAGACCTGCGGCGTTATCACATCCGCCGGGTTAAAACAAGAACCTTTCAAGAAGGCGATTTGGTGCTCCGGCTCATCCAGGATCAGTCCGATATGCACAAGTTATCCCCACCTTGGGAAGGGCCCTTTGTGGTCAGCAAAAATCTGCACAACGGATCATACTACCTCATTGACGTTCGAGTCAACTCACGCATCTCTGAGGAGGAGACCCGACGGCCGTGGAACATAGCTCTCCTTCGTCCTTACTACACTTGAGCCATAGGCTTATCTTATGTACATATTTTGACAATGTATATATTATGATCAATATAATAAACCGGCATCCTTGCTAAAATCAGGGCCTCTGCTATTTTCCTCAAATATCTTTTGAGTTACATGGGGGCTTCAGCTGACAAAGCGGAGTACTACCTGTTAAACCGACTATCATGCCACAATACAGCTTGGGAGCTTCACACCCAAGGGGCCAAAGAGAGTCTGGATGCTATCCACAACTCAAACATAGGCACCCATTGAGCACAGCTCACAAAGTTACTTGGGGGCTCTTTGTGCACCGCAACAAAGAGTTTGAAAGGACCCTTGTAATATGCTATCAAGCACGGCTTGGGAGCCTGGTGTATTCACCTAAAACCCCGGGTTAACCTGCCTTCATCAAGTAAGCCACTCCTATCCAGGTAATCCTGGCACGACCCGCCGAACATTTGACAATTCAATCTTATACAGACCCTGAACTTGTCAAAGTTAAAATGACGATTGGTTAGTTGGAGGTCCATCTTAAAAGGCTTTGCAAAATGGTTTAACTCAGCGGCCTGGCAGCCCATGAAAAGCCTCGAATTTGGGCCTGGCATCCCTTGAAAAGCCTCGACTACATGGTTTTATTTGCTTTTGCCAAGTTTTTTCACTTCTGTTAAAATTTATGTTAAACCGGTGTCAGTTGACCCGGTATGGCTTTTCAGTCATTATAATAACCCGGTGTTCATTAACCCGGCTTGGCTTTCAACTACAAGTTGTCTGACCATATTAATTATCAAACCGGTGTTACAAAAACCCGATCTGGCTTTGACTACATGTCGCCAGTTTGTTCATCTTGTGTTCATCGTAACCCAGCATGACTTATTGCGCACCAGCATTGCATGGTGGGAGTTATCAATACTCAAGATTTGGGTTTTCACCCTTACTACAATCAAAGTTGGTAAACCAACTAAGTGATTTAATATCACATGTATGATCTATTTCATATTTTAATATTTAATTAGCCTTGGTAATCAACCAGGCTGTCTTGGGCATTATGACCTGTCCGGCGGTAAACCGTCCGGACAATTCTTTTTATGCAGACCTCAGGATCACATGAAATTATCAAAGTATAATCAAGCACAACAAATATCATGGCGGATCAACAAAGTCATGCATCAGTGCCACAGATCAAAGTATTTTAACTAGCCTATTACAAGGTGCTTTGAGGCCCAAAATCCACAGAATAAAGTCTGTGACAATAACCGGATTGCCGGATCAAGATTCATCGCCAGGTTGACGTGATGTTGATGGATCCTCAGGCGTCGGTTCAACCTCCTCCTCCCCACCCAGTGGCTGGAAGTCAATGGTGGTCCAGTCAATTCGGGTTAAAGCTTGAAAGACATCCTCTTCACTTATAAGATTCGACGGTTCAACATCAGGGGCATAAGTGTGCTTATGAATTGGCGGAATAAGATTCTGCACTTCCTTCACAACAGTGTCAACTCGATGGTTGTTGGCATCGTAGAAGGATCGATGAGAAGTAAGTTCACCTCTTCCGCCAATTGACTTGCTACTGGACGCATCTCCTTAGTCAGGGCTTTGAGGGCTTCGTTATCAAATGCTGATCCATTTTCTTGTTCATCCGGATAGCCCTTAGCGATATCAACTGGATCCATATCAGCTATCCATGATTTGGCATGAGTCAGTGCTAACAAAGCACCAGCCTTGGCAGCAGATCGCTTCAACTCCTCTATCTAAGCAGGAGTCATTGAGAGCCTGGACAAAGTATCTTTGATCAAGCTTGGTGGCGCTTTGTTCTACGAAGCTGCACAGATGACTCGTTGTGCACCAGTATACAGTTGCTCAATCAAAGTGTAAGCTGCCTTCAACTTCCTCCGCATATCTGCGCCTAGATGAGCAATGCGGTTACCTGCAACGGTTTAAGAACTTAATGTCAAACCGACGGAGTTGAAGGTACTTCAGAACAGGCTATTATAAAGTACTTACCAAAAATTGCAGCTGTCATGGCGTTCACTTGATATTTCAGCCCAGTCAGCTCTTCCTCCACCGGTTTAAGAGCTACTTTGGCGTCTTCAGCCCTCTTCAACAAAGCAGCCTTTTCAGTTTCCCAGTTGGTGCGTTCAGTTTTGAAGCCATCCTTCAATTGTTCCATGGCTGTCAAAGCGCCCTTTAGCTCCTCTTTGGCTTTAGAGGTCTCTTCCTGCTGGGATTTAATGTTTTCTTGAAGATCGGCGATTTGAGACTCTTTCATATGTATATCGGTCTGCAAAAAGCAGAAGAGGAAGCTGTCAAAATTTCTCTTAAAGTCCCAAGCACATAACAAGTTATACACTTGGCACTTGGGGGCTAATGCAGATTGCTTCTTAAAAAGGAGATCTTAAAGTCCCAAGGCTCAAAACAAAGTATTAAGCTTGGCACTTGGGGGCTAATGCACATTTGATCTGTCAAGTACAAAGTGAAGGCATTTCATAAGGATAGAAAGTCCCGGTTCATCTTATTAAGGTAAACCGGCCCTTGGGGGCTACTCAGTTGAAATGTTCTTGATCTTTAAAGTCCCGGTTCATCTTGCTAAAGATAAACTGGCCCTTGGGAACTACTCAGTTGAAGTATTCTTAATATTAGAAGACCCGGTTTGTCTTCAAGAGATAAACCGGCCCTTGGGGCTACAATGGAGTTGAGATACATTACAAGCAAATGAAAAGTGTTTTGGAAGATTATCTCATAGCGTTCCTTCATTAAGTTCACCAAACCGGCCTCATAATCCCGGCTTGTGTATAGGCGGTTTAAGAATCCAGAATGGAGTTCATCGGTGCTAAGGTTAATGAAGCTGGATAAATCTGCCTTCCCTTTCCCCTTGCCCATAGCAGCAAATTCCTCTTTGGTAGTATGCTTTGACAAGGCAACTGGGTTGCCAAGGCTAGTATAACCATGAACAGTGATAACAACATCATCATCGCCACCTTTTGATGGGGTGGGCGGGTTGATAGTACCCCTTGCCGGGCTTGACACGTCTTTGCCCTTGGCTGGGCTTGGAGGATTAGCATGCAGACTGGCCGGGTTGACTTCTAGCGGATCAACATAGGTATCCTGACTTTGAGGTACAGGATCATCAATGGCAATGTCAGTGTCTCTATTAGCGTCTTCTGAAATTCTGTCCGGTTCAACCTCTTCAGTAGGGACAGTGGTCTTTGCCTTCTTACTCAGACGAGCTTTGGCGCTGTAATATTAAAACAAGAGGTCAGTTGGTAAACCGGCGCAAGAAGACAAAGTTAAAGACATTATACTTACCCAGGGACGATCTTGAGGGGAGGCATCTGAGTGGTGGATGAACCGCCAGATGAAGTTATTGGAAGACACCTGGTAATTCGGATCAGACGGATTAAGTGGGTATCGGAAGCAACCCTTTAAGGGATTTTTTTTGGAAGAACAAGAAACCTCTGGACGACGCTTCTGGGTTGGTGTATCCAGTAAACCGGAGGAAGTGATTTGCTGGCCACTATGCCGGGTTGTGCGACGACCTTCAGTTTGCTGTATCTTCAAAGAAAATTGCGGATCCAAATGAGCAAGAGGGTGAGAGTATTTTACTTTCCAAACTGTACGGCGAAATATTTGAACCGGCACAAGATCTGAATCAGAGGAAAGAGAGATTACCTCTACATGATCCGCACGACTAGCCTCCACATCATCCTGGGAATAGTCATTATCAATAAGATGTATGAAAAATGAGCCAAGGGAGTCAAGTTCTACCTCTGGATCCGACTCATCAACGTCTTCAGGCGGATCAGAGGACTCAGCGGTTTTCTTCTTGGCTGTTTTCTTTGTGACTTTGCTTTTTGCACGAGGAGCCCTCACCGGTTTGTCTGAAGCTTTCCTCTTACAGAAATTATCTGTGGCCTGTAAAAATGAACAAAGGATCATCAGAACAATGTTAAAGCGGTGACGAATCAATAAAGGGGGAAAAGTTAAAGTTCTTACTGCTGGCGGTTTGTTGGAGGTGTAAAAAGGAGCCAATCCGGTTTTGCTGCATTGAGCGATCGGTTCATCTAGCATCTTCTTCACAGACTCAGTGACTTCATCATCAGTCATTTCCATCTCATGATACCGCTGAGGGTCTTTGATGTTTCCGGTATACTCATGCATCAAACTAGAGCGGCGGCTTAAGGGAAGAATACCCCACGAAACCTAGCATCGAACGAGGTCAATGCCGGTTAAGCCATTTGCCAGAAAGGCCCGGAGCTTAGCAAGTTGAGGTGCATAAGCTTGTCGTTCTTTGGCTGTGAGCCGTGATGGCAGAGGATGGCTGTTGCTGAGCCGGTGAGCATGGTAACCCGGCAGAGGGTTTTCATCAGCAGGTGCAGTGTTCTGACAGTAAAACAAGGTTTGATTCCAGTCCTTTGGATGGCTATGGTGTTTGGCATGAGGGAAATCAACTTCCTTCCTTTTCTGAATTGATACGCCGCCAAGTTCAGTGTTGGGGCCGTCAGAGAATTCAGTCCGGCGGTTTAAGTGGAAAAAGTCTCGAAAGAGCTCCATAGTTGGTTCTTCTTGAAGGTAAACTTCGCAGAACACTTGAAATTTGCATATATTGGACACATAATTTGGTCCAATGTCTTGAGGATGGAGTTGGAAGCTAGCAAGCACATCCCGAGAAAACTTTGAACCGGGAGGGCTAAAACCGCGGTCTAGATGCTGCATGAACACAATCACTTCCCCGGCTTGAGGTTTTGGAGGGCAATCAGGGCCAGGAACTCGCCAATGGAGGATATCTTTCTTGGCTAAAGTGCTGGTTAAAACATACCCATTGAGTTGCGTTTCTGTGATCCGAGAAGGAACCCAGTTGCAGGCGTAGAATTGCTTGGTCATTTTGGAAGGCAAACTAAAAAAGAAGTGCAAAGGCCGGTTTACGATTCAAAGTTGATATGCACAAACCGGTGGTAAACCGGGGAATTTAATTCAGGTATATACACATGTTAAACCGGCTATCGCTACTCAAGTTGGAATGGCGGTTTAAGTGAGGGCTAATGGTACCAGGCGGGTTATGATTTTATATAAGTTAAACCGCCTATGAGGGAAGCAACAACTGAAATTCACTAAGTGTTGCAGAAAGAAGTTTCACACAATGATGATATAATTTTGGATCTACCGTGGTTCAGTAAAGAAAAATTTCTGAGCCCTACAATGGCGATTAAGCAGAATAGAGAAAGTCTAGAGGGGATTTATACAGGAACAACAAGATGCTATACAACGACAGACTAAAGCTATGGATCTACCACAGAAAGAAACTATCAGATCTAGCTAAGATGCAATAAGAAGCCAAGAGGAATAGTGGAGAAGCGTTGATGAACGCCGATGAACACAGATGAACACGAAGCCCTAATGGATCTAGGGTTAAGGAAAGGAGTACTTACCAGGGCCACGCAGCGGCGGAGGAGCAGCTCAGGGTCTCTGGTATGAATAGGGTGATGCAGCGGCCTAGTCGGTGCATAGTCAAAGGTTGACAGCGGCGGCGGTGCTTGAGCTCGTCTGGTCGCGAGGAGGAAGATGAGGCGAAGAGGCAAGGGGAGAAAATGGAAAGACCCCCCGGCCTTATTTATAAAGAAAGGGGATAAGTGGCAGGCATGAGGATCGAGGAGCCTGAAGCGGCAAAAGAGGGCGCAGCTGTCGCCTCGATCTTCAGGATACCATTAATGAAGGGAATCTTTTAAATCTTTTTATACATAGATGACGTCATGACAATCCACTACTATGTCCAGAGGATGACGTCACGACGGTTTAACAAAGCTTACAGGAGAAGACATCATGGCGGTTTACAAAAAGTGTAAGAAGATGTTCGCAGAGTTTTTCTAAGTATTGAAGATTGACATGAACTGATTCAAATCTATCTGGGGCCTAATGTTGGGGATATAACTACTAAGTGTAAACCGCCCAGGAGGGCCCGGTTCACCCTCAACCATATTGAAGCCCATGAAGATCTAGAAGATGGCGCTTTACTGATGAAGCTAGAGGCCCAGAGCCCAAAGGCGGATTAGGGCCCATAGATGTAAACCGCCATAGTTGTATAACTTGTATTGTAAGTTAGGAAAGGGGAGACCGAGCTGGACACTTGTATGAGCCGGCCTCGGGACTCTGTAAACCGGCCGGGCGTCAACCTGTGTATATAAAGGGACAACCCGGTGGCGGTTCAGGGACAAGAGACAACAACTCGAAAGCCAGGGATAGCGTCTTTGCTCCCTGGTAATCGAAACCCCAATAATTCCATCACAACTAGACATAGGCTTTTACCTTCATCGAAGGGGCCGAACTAGTATAAAACTCTCGTGTCCTTTTTCCGGTTTAACCCCTTCAAGCTAACCCGTCGCGATGGCTCCACGACTAAGTCCTTTCAAGAGGACATTTGACGTGATATTTCCACAACAAGGCCCATGAGGATATCAATCCTGAGAATATCCAGATGGTAACACTAAAAGCTCAGGTTGATGCAGAGGCACAATGCTTGAAGGCAGAGGCTTGGCGTCTAAGTATGGACTAGAATGCCTCTAATGCATTGTTCTGGAGAAGGCACCAGAGTCGTTTGCCGTTGGTGTATGACCCGACGTGCATGTTTTACACGCTCGGAGTGGGGCCGAGTACTTGATGACCCACAAGTGTAGGGGATCTATCGTAGTCCTTTCGATAAGTAAGAGTGTCGAACCCAACGAGGTTCAGAAGGAAATGCCAAGCAGTTTTCAGTAAGGTATTCTCTGCAAACACTGAAATTATCGGTAACAGATAGTTTTGTGATAAGGTAATTCGTAACGTGTAACAAGTAACAAAAGTAAATAAGGTGCAGCAAGGTGGCCCAATCCTTTTTGTAGCAAAGGACAAGCCTAGACAAGTTCTTATATAGAGAAAAGCGCTCCTGAGGACACATGGAAATTATCGTCAAGCTAGTTTTCATCACGCTCATATAATTCACATTCGTTACTTTGATAATTTGGTATGTGGGTGGACCGGTGCTTGGGTACTGCCCTTTCTTGGATAAGCATCCCACTTATGATTAACCCCTATTGCAAGCATCCGCAACTACAAAAGAAGTATTAAGGTAAACCTAACCATAGCATGAAACATATGGATCCAAATCAGCCCCTTACGAAGCAACGCATAAACTAGGGTTTAAGCTTCTGTACTCTACCAACCCATCATCTACTTATTATTTCTCAATGCCTTCCTCTAGGCCCAAACAATGGTGAAGTGTCATGTAGTCGACGTTCACATGACACCACTAGAGGAGAGACAACATACATCTCATCAAAATATCGAACGAATACCAATTTCACATGACTACTTATAGCAAGACTTCTCCCATGTCCTCAGGAACAAATGTAACTACTCACAAATCATATTCATGTTCATAATCAAAGGGGTATTAATATGCATTAAGGATCTGAACATATAATGTTCCACCGAATAAACCAACTAGCATCAACTACAAGGAGTAATCAACACTACTAGTAACCCATAGGTACCATTCTAAGGTTTTGGGACAAAGATTGGATACAAGAGATGAACTAGGGTTTGAGAGGAGATGGTGCTGGTGAAGATGTTGATGGAGATTGACCCCCTCCCGCTAAGAGGATCGATGGTGATGACGACGATGATGATTTCCCCCTCCCGGAGGGATGTTTCCCCGGTAGAACAGCTCCGCCGGAGCCCTAGATTGGTTCCGCCAAGGTTCCGCCTCGTGGCGGTGGTGTCTCATCCCGAAAGCTTGCTTATGATTTTTTCGAGGGTAAAAGACTTCATATAGCATAAGATGGGCACCAGAGGGCTGCCAGGGGGCGTGCCCCCCACCCTCATGGACAGAGGGTGGCCCCCCTCTGGTAATTTCTTCCCTCAGTATTTTTTATTAATTCCAAAAATAAGTTTCGTGGAGTTTCAGGACTTTTGGAGTTGTGCAGAATAGGTCTCTAATATTTGCTCCTTTTCCAGCCCAGAATTCCAGCTGCCGGCATTCTCCCTCTTCATGTAAACCTTGTAGTCCCTAAGTATTATGATATAACATGTAACAACAGCCCATAATGCAATAAATATCGATATAAAAGCATGATGCAAAATGGACGTATCAGTACTCCAGGATCACGGGTCATCCCCCAGTCAAACCCAGATGTGCGAGGAAGCCGAGCAGCGACTCATCCCCGTCTGCCTGAGCTGGTACGGAGGGAAGAGCCAGCGCCCAACCCGCCCCCAATCAGACGCAACCACATCGCTTCCTGACACCACCTGGGCACTTTTCTAACCCGGTGCATAACATGGTAGCAGCGGCAACCCGGCTTGCGGGAATTCCTATCACTAGCGAATCACCGGCCGCGGTGGAAACCCAAAACACGGTCGACCTCCTGCAAACAGCCATCACGCAACAAGCTACTTATTCATACAGTCGTGATTGAGTGCACTTGACTCCCCTTCCGAGCCGTAGTTACAGTCAGTGTATTGAGTCGCCCACGGTCTCCAGCAGTGAGCGATGCCGTAACCCTCCCCATGTTGACCCGCCTCTCAATCCAAGGAATGATGCTCAAGCGATTATGAACGGGGTAAGAGCCCACCGAGAGGCAAAGGCAGCAAACCAGGGGGCTTATGATCCGCCCCTTGTGGTTCCTTCAGCTTTGGTAAGAGTCGAGTTAAGTGCCAGAAGCATTGGAGTGCCGTGTTTAGTGTCGGTTTTACGCAGTGAGCGCATGCCTAAGGATTTCAAAGGTCCCCGTAAGATACCTAATTACACAATAGATCTGGAGCCTGCTGGTTGGATCGAGAGTTATGAGGTAGCCATGGATATATTGGATGTTAGCGATGCAGTGTGTGCCAAGTACTTCACCATGTTGTTGGAAGGGCCGGCTCGCACGTGGTCAAAAAGCCTGCCTCCTAATTCTATCAGCTCGTGCACAGAGTTGAAGGCGTGTTTTATCAAGAACTTTAAAGGAACATGCAAGCAACCATTAACGATTATTAGGATCATTGTGTGCAGCGTGAGGATGAGTTGGCCCACCATTGGGCTCGGCGAGTCTCTACTATCATCCACTCGTAAGATAATATTGCAGCGGCTCAGGCTGTTCTGATTCTATAGAAGAACTGCCATTTCCTACCCCTTAAGTAGAAGCTCGGGCGGCTCAAGCACAAGTTCCAAGACATGGGTGACCTGATGAGTGCTCTCACCAAATATGCGGATTTTGATAATACAAAGGACCCTAGTTCTGATGATGATAAGTCTAACAAGGGCGAGAAAAATGGCGGTGCTAAGGGCCAGCAGCAGTATGTGGCAGGGCACAATGGCAATAACCAGGGTAATGGTGGTAAGCACAGACACCCCGATGGCGGGTCAAATCTAGTGGCTAACACCAACATTGGGTATAAGAATCAATGTTGTAATAGCAATGGTAAGCAACCCTTGAATGAAGGAAGGTCACAGAATCTTGAGGAAATGCTCAATGGCCCTTGTCCAAAGCACAGTTATCCTAACAAGCCATCTAAATATGCTTGGAAGGATTGTTATATCATACGGGAGTTCAATAACCAGGCATTTCAACAACATCATGGCAATGGCAATGGGCCGGCTGGTGGGTCAGGCCCCGGATCCCTGGGAGCCGACTTTGTTGATGACAACTCAAACACTTGCTATCAGGGTCAGGGTAACCATGGTGGTCATAATAAGCAATATGGTCATGGTAATCAACATCAAAACAATCAGTCAGGGTATCAGAGTAATCCTAAGCACCTTAATGGTGGCCCATATCACGTGTTCACTACGAACACGTGCAAGCGTGACCAGAAGGTTCATAAGCGGGCAGTCAACACCATTGAGCTGACATTGCATCGGTATTTAAAGTGGTTAGAGTAGACAATCACATGGAGTCAGGCGGATCACCCACCCCGGGTTGATGATCCGGGTCGTCTTGCACTGGTGGTAGCTCCTCAAGTAGGCGGCTATAAGTTTGCAAAAGTACTTATGGATGGTTGTAGTGGCATCAACATACTGTACTATTAAACCTTTCGACGGATGAGTCTAACAGACAAAGATCTTCATTGGCATGGTGCCTAGCAAGTCAGCTTATCCTGTTGGGAAGATTGCCCTGGAGGTAGCTTTTCGTGATGAATACAACTACAGAGCAGAGACCTCGTGGTTTGAAGTGGTCAAAATTAAGAGTCCATATCATGCCTTGTTTGGACGGACGGCTTACACTCGATTTATGGCCCGCCCTTGTTATATATACTTGCAGCTTAAAATGCCAGGGCCAAAAGGGACAATTACGGTTCATGGTAATCGAAAAGTCGCCTTGGAGTGTGAAGAAGGTGATGCTGCTTATGCAGAGGTGGCTTGTGCTACTGAGGAGCTCAAGTTCTATAAGGACAATGTTGACCCGGCTGACATGACCCCTCTGAAGAAGCCCACCACTAAGCATGACCCTGCACTCAAATTCAAGTCGGCAGATGATACAAAGCAAGTGGATTTTGTCCCTGGAGACTCTTCTCAGTAGTTCACTGTGGGTGCTAGGATGGATCCCAAATAGGAAAGCGCGCTCATAGAGTTCATTCATGAGAATGGGGACATCTTTGCATGGAAACCTTCTGACATGCCGGGTGTACCGAGAGAACTCGCTGAGCACCACCTTAATGTTGATCCCAAAGTTAAGGAGATCGGTCAAACAGTTCCTTCGTCGTTTCAATGAAGAACGACGTAAGGCTATTGGAGAGGAGGTAGCCGGGCTCTTGGCGGCCACGTTCATCGTTGAAGTTTTTCACCCTGTGTGGTTGGCTAACCCTGTGCTTGTGCTCAAGAAAAACGGCACATGGCGTATGTGTGTTGATCATACAGACCTCAACAAGGCTTGTCTAGCTGATCCATTTGCTCTCCCCCGTATTGATCAAATCATTGATGTGACGGCGGGTTGTGAGAATTTATGCTTCTTGGATGCTTATTCTGGTTATCATCATATCAACATAGCAGTCAAAGACTAGGAGAAAACGACTTTCATCATAGGAGAAACACCGATGAACCCTATCAACTCCAATGAGGTAATGCGAATCTAAGGAGGGGAGGTTCCAGTACCTGGTTGTGCAGATGAAGAGCGGAGGTATGCCATTCAACTCCAGTGAAGGCAGAGCGGTTTTGCGGCCTTAAGCAAGATGGCTAGCGCAGGTCGAGGGGCGCGGCGGACCTTCGGTTGAAAAAGCTTCGCGGGAAAGAAGAAGAAGAAGCGGAATAGACGAGGTAAAATGAGAAATGGGACCCCTCATGCATATTGTTACGTCTCCAACATATCTATAATTTTTGATGTATTCATGCCATGTTTATAATATTTTTACATGCTTTTGGTATGATTTGGTTAGAACTAACCCGGACTGACGCTGTTTTCAGCAGAACTACTGTGGTGTTGTTTTTGTGCAGAAATAAAAGTTCTCGGAATGCGCTGAAAATCAACGGAGAATTTGTTTGGAAAATATAAAAAATACTGGACAGAAGGTTATGGGAGAGGAGTCCTGTGGGGCCCACTAGGGTGGGGGCGCGCCCCTGTGCCTCGTGGACTCCTCGTGGGTCCCCCTAACTTGTTCTCGACGCCAAACCCTCTTATAAATACCCAAACTTCCAGAAAGAAACCTAGATTGGGAGTTCCGCCGCCGCAAGCCTTTGTAGCCACCAAAAACCTCTCGGGAGCCCGTTCCGGCACCCTACCGGAGGGGGAATCCATCACTGGTGGCCATCTTCATCATCCCGGCACTCTCCATGACGAGGAGGGAGTAGTTCACCCTCGGGGCTGAGGGTATGTACTAGTAGCTATGAGTTTGATCTCTCTCTCTCTCTCTCTCTCGTGTTCTTGATTTGGCATGATCTTGATGTACGGTGAGCTTTGCTACTATAGTTGGATCTTATGATGTTTCTCCCCCTCTATCTCCTTGTGATGAATTGAGTTTTCCCTTTGAAGTTATCTTATCGGATTGAGTCTTTAAGGATTTGAGAACACTTGACATATGTCTTGCATCTGCTTATCTGTGGTGACAATGGGATATTCATGTGATCCACTTGATGTATGTTTTGGTGATCAACTTGCGGGTTCAGTGACCTTGTGAACTTATGCATAAGGGTTGGCACACGTTTTTGTCTTGACTCTCTGGTAGAAACTTTGGGGCACTTTTTGAAGTTCTTTGTGTTGGTTGAATAGATGAATCTGAGATTGTGTGATGCATATCGTATATCATACCCGCGGATACTTGTGGTGACGTTGGAGTATCTAAGTGACATTAGGGTTTTGGTTGATTTGTGTCTTAAGGTGTTATTTTACTATGAACTCTAGGGCTGTTTGTGACACTTATAGGAATAGCCCAATGGATTGATCGGAAAGAATAACTTTGAGGTGATTTCGTACCCTACAATAATCTCTTTGTTTGTTCTCTGCTATTAGTGACTTTGGAGTGACTCTTTGTTGCACGTTGAGGGATAGTTATATGATCCAATTATGTTATTATTGTTGAGAGAACTTGCACTAGTGAAAGTATGAACCCTAGGCCTTGTTTCTAAGCATTTGTAAGGGCATATTTATCCCTTAGGTGTTTTGGTGATTGATGACAATGCCTTTGCGGACTAATCGTGTGCCTTGAGTTTCTCAGACGCTTCATCACTAGGCACGAGACGATTTGGTGCCCCTTGAAGACTATTGAAGACGACGTTGTTCTACGTTTCTCTTTGGTGGATTTGAGTCATAGGAGAGCCGTACTATTAAGAGGGGGTCCGCGTCGGAAAGGTTCGGGTGGAATCAACACGTACACATGTCCTTCCTTTCCTTTGCACTTTGGAGGGTGCCAATTTCTTGGTTGCTCTTTGGTGAGTTGGTCTTCCAAGAAGCAAAGTTGTGTGTCTCTCTCGTCTATCGAAGCAGAATATGTGGCGGCCGGTAGTTGTTGTGCACAACTCTTATGGATGAGGCAAACTTTAAAGGAGTACGGTGTCATTTGTGACAAAGTGCCTCTTTGGTGTGATAATGAAAGTGCCATCAAGATTTCACTCAACCCGGTGCAACACTTCAAGACGAAGCATATTGAGATTCGGTATCACTTCATCCGGGATCACATTAGGCAAGGGGAGATCGAGCTCAAGTATGTCAACACTCATGATAACCTTGCAGATATTTTCACGAAGCCCTTGGATGAAGCAAGATTTCGCGAGTTAAGGCATGAGCTAAATATCATTGATTCGAGCAATGTGACTTGAACCCATGCACCCCCACCACACTCAACTTGTTGTCTAGTTTAGGTGTAGGCATGGACATAGGGGGAGTGTTGTTCTCTCAATGAACTCTCCCTCCCCCATCATGCATAAATCGACCAACTCTTTCACATTAGCCATTTTTTGGTACTTGTGCTTCAAAGACGAGTTTTGGTCATGGGCCCAAGGATAATTCTTCGCGGTGCCATACCAACTAACTCAAACATAGGTGGCTCCGGCCACCACCCTCTCCTTTTGAGAGGTTGTGTTGCGTGGTTGCTTCTTGTTGTCTTTCTGCCTTTGGGTTGTGCGTGTTCTTGTGGTGTCCTTTGTGCTAAAAGTTTCCTTGCAAAGACCTTCTTTTGTTTGAAACCTGCTTTTTCTTGAGCTCACGGTACTACCACAGCCAGCTACGGTACTACCGCGTGAGGGGAGCACGGTACTACCGCCCCCACGCGGTAGTAATTTTTTACTGCCGCCTGGGAAAGCGGTACTACCGCCCAAGCGGTACTACCGCGATGACATGCAGTACTACCGCGACGTCTCAGACACATGGGGATAAGGACGGGCAGGGGGAGTTCTAACTCCCCGTACCCATTCGCTAGTTCCCCACCTCGTCTCTCTCTCACTCGCTCAAGAACGGGGCCGGCGTTCGTCGCCGGATCTCCGCCTCCGGCTGCCCTCCCGTGATTCCGTCCGGTGGGATCGTTCCCCACCACGTGCTCTTGCTATGGACCAAGGTCTTTCCCCAACTCCTTCTCGTTTTTGTTGTGTTCATTGTCTCTAGGTGTTTGGGGGAGACTTGTGTGTTCTAGAGATTCTTAGGCTAAATCTATGCAAGAGTAGGATGAAGGAGTGTAGTATTGCGTAAGAATTATACTTGTCTTTTGTCATGTGCTAGATTTGATCACCGTAGCACCGCCGTGGTTTCGCGGTTCTTTTCAGATTCAAACCATCGTTTGGATCTGACGTGGTGTGGTACCACCACCCGTCTGGCGCGGTACTACCGCTTGTCCGGTACTACCGCCCGTCTGGCGCGGTACTACCGCACTCGCTGCGGCACTAAAGTTTTACTACTGCTCCCACCACGGTACTACCGTGACCTCGCACGGTACTACCACGACTTGGAGCGATACTAAAATTTTAGTACCGCAGGCCCTGGCAGTACTACCGTGGTTCCCCTCTATCTCATGGCAACTTTCAAGTATACTTTTTATGTGTTTCTTGTGCTTTGCCGTGGTCTTTGCATTGATCCTTTTTGCTTGTCGTGGGTGTTTTTGCGTTTGTGTCTCAGGTGGTGGCTCTCGCCGTTCCAATCCCAGTTGTGACACTGGTTCCAAGCGTCTGCGCAATCCAGGTGAAGCACCAGAGGACTCCTCTGCCCCCAAGCGCCATGTCAAGACATCCGCTAGTAAGCACAAGGAACCCAGCAAGGGCATGGACGAGATTCCCCAATCTGAGTTCGTCCGTCTCAGGAAGCTCAACCCGTATGTGCATCCTCGTGCTAATATTAGAGGTTGTGAACTGTTTTGGAACAAGCAACAGACTCTCACTTATCTGGATGTCATCAAGAACAAGCAGAATACCTACGTAGATGTCAAATGGATAGAAATGCATCACCTGAGGAAGGACAAGTTCCGTCAGTACTTTGGAGAAGCTCTGGATTTGGTGGAGCAGTTTGGTATTGAACATGTGATCTCCTTTCACCTTGACTATGACCCTAAGCTTGTTTGTCAGTTCTTTGCCTCAGTTTACTTTCACCCTGATGAGGAGCGGAGGATGACCTGGATGACCAATGGACGTAAGTTGACTGCTACCTGGAAGGAGTTCATGGATTTGCTACATGTTCCTGATGACGGGCTCGACACTCCCGTGGGTGTTCACCCCCATGCTAATCCTGAGCCATTCTATGTTGCGAAGGCGCTTCCCAATGGCAAGACAAGGTGGGTGCTCAACTCCTTTCTGGATATCATGTATCGCATCTTCCGCAACTCTTTGTTCCCTCACATTGGTGACAAGGACAAGGTTCATGCCTATATGGTGGATATGATGCTCCTATGCGAGGAGGCTTGTGCGTCTCAGACTCAGCCACTCAATGTCTCACACATCATGTGGTGTGAGCTTCGGTTTGCAGTGTTGAACCGCAAGGTGCCTATCTATGGGCCCTATCTGTTTCTGCTGATCTCGAAGACTTGGGAGAAGATGTTCCCTGGTGAGGAGTTCCTTGCTCCAGACTGGATTCGTCATGATCCCATCTGTCTCCGTGTCAAGTCCAACTGGGCCAACACTACTACTCGTGCTGAGGCGTCTGCTGCTAGGGCTGCTGTTGATGAGGAGGATGTTGGCGTAGAGGATGTTGCTGAGGACCGTGCTACCATGCCTTCCCATAGTTCCTCTATGCCCTCGTGGGCCAAGAAGCTGAAGGACAAGATGAAGACTCTTTTCTGCATGCAAGCTAAGGGCCAGTACAGGACTCACGTGGCATCCAAGGAGAGTCGTCGCCGGGACAAGAAGATCTTGCAGCTCTATGGTGAGGATGTGTCTGGCCGTTCTGAGGATTGCATCACTCCAGAGGCCGAGTGGATGGAGAAGCAAGGCTACAGGTGGACTGATTCTGAGGAGGGTGTCGAGGAGACCATCCCTGCTGCCAAGGAGTCCGACGGAGAGGGTTGGGATGAGTTCCCTGCTTGAGCCACCCCTTGTGTGTAGGTGTCCTCTCTGCCTTTTTGGCGTCTCGATGCCAAAGGGGGAGAGAGTGTAGGGATTTGCGAGTCGTGTGTCGTTGTTCGTGTTCGGTGTGTCAGCTGCTTTCTCGTTTGAACCTCGTTTCAGTTGCTTTGGGTTGCTTTTCTTCATATGGTGTAAGACATATGCACTCTATCTATCTTAGCAAGCTCGTGATATATTGTGCTACCTTTATGCTATGCTCTGCTTAGATATTAGTCATCATGCCTTTGTCTCTAAAATATAGGGGGAGTGTTGATCCTAGCTTGTGTGCTATGCAGTCCAAAGCATCTATCTAGATTGCACACATCTAGGGGGGGCCCATCTATATTCTAGAGAGTTGGGGTTTGCCTTTGCCCTATATTATCTCATCTATGTGCAAATCCCGTATTGTCATCAATCCACCAAAAAGGGGGAGATTGTAAGGGCATATTTATCCCTTAGGTGTTTTGGTGATTGATGACAATGCCTTTGCGGACTAATCGTGTGCCTTGAGTTTCTCAGACGCTTCATCACTAGGCACGAGACGATTCGGTGCCCCTCAAAGACTATTGAAGACGGCGTTGTTCTACGTTTCTCTTTGGTGGATTTGAGTCGTAGGAGAGCTGTACTATTAAGAGGGGCTCCGTGTTGGAAATGTTCGGGTGGAATCAACACGTACACATGTCCTTCCTTTCCTTTGCACTTTGGAGCGTCTCTCCGTTATCCTAGTAGTGCTTAATCTGACGGCTACTGCTGTACTTGCGGTAGTACCGCTGGGGGTCAAGGTAGTACCGCTCCTCTGGAGCCTTAGTACCATGGCTCCCAGGCCTAGTGCTGCTCCGGTACGGTAGTAGGGGCGGATGTAATTTTTTACATCCGCGCCCACACGGTAGTACCGCACGTTCTGCGCGGTAGTACCGCGGGAGGCCACGGTAGTACCGCTCCCCTGGAGTCGTAGTACCGTGGCCCTCATACCTAGTACCACTGCGCCTCAACGGTAGTACCGCGCCTCATGCGCGGTAGTACCGCGTCGGATTTTTTGCACTGTTTCATTTTCAGCGGAAGTAGACACGGATGTATTTTATTTCATCCGCGCTCTTCGTAGGCTTTGACTTTCCTGCCTTGCGGTAGTACCGCAAGGGGGAGTGGTAGTACCGCGCAAGCGGTAGTACTGCACTCAGTCAGGCAAGTCCCGACCTCTGCTGCTGCCGCGGAAGTACCATGGTCCTCCACGGTAGTACCGTGTGGCCTTGCAGTAATACCACACTCCTGGAGCGGTAGTACCGCATGTCGCAGGCTGAACATGTGGATAACGATTGGATCTTTTCCATGACTATAAAAGGGGCGTCTCCTACCTCTAGTTGACTACCTCTTCCACCTCTAAGCTCCATTGTTGCTCTAAGCTCCATTTTGGCCCGATCTCTCTCTCTAGCCAATCAAACTTGTTGATTTGCTCGGGATTGGGTGACAAGGGCCCGATCTACACTTCCACCAAGAGATATTCGATTCCCCCCACTAATCCCTAGCGGATCTTGTTACTCTTGGGTGTCTGAGCACCCTAGACGGTTGAGGTCACCTCGAAGCCATACTCCATTGTGGTGAAGCTTCGTGGTGTTGTTGGGAGCCTCCAAGTGTTGTGGAGATTGCCCCAACCTTGTTTGTAAAGGTTCGGTCGCCGCCTTCAAGGGCACCAATAGTGGAATCACGGCATCTCGCATTGTTTGAGGGCGTGAGGAGATTACGGTGGCCCTAGTGGCTTCTTGGGGAGCATTGTGCCTCCACACCACTCTAACGGAGACGTACTTCCCTTTAAAAGGAAGGAACTTCGGTAACACATCCTTGTCTTCACCGGCTCCACTCTTGGTTATTTCGTGCCTTTACTTTTGCAAGCTTACTTGTGTTGTATCTATTGCATGCTTGTGTGCTAGTTGTCATTGCATCATATAGGTTGTCCACTTAGTTGCATATCTAGACAACCTATTTTGTCGCAAGGTTTAAATTGTTAAAGAAAAGCTTAAAAATTGTTAGTTTCCTATTCACCCCCCCTCTAGTCAACCATATCGATCCTTTCAGCATTGCAATACCATTTACATTCACTTTTATCGTTTGTTACCTTGCCGTTTTTATAGTTTCATATTACAAAAACCTATATCTACCATCCATTGCACTTGTATCACCATCCCTTCGCCGAACTAGTGCACCTATACGATTTACCATTGTATTGGGTGTGTTGGGGACACAAGAGACTCTTTGTTATTTGGTTGCAGGGTTGTTTAGAGAGACCATCTTCATCCTACGCCTCCCATGGATTGATAAACCTTAGGTCATCCACTTGAGGGAAATTTGCTACTATCCTACAAACCTCTGCACTTGGAGGCCCAACAACGTCTACAAGAAGAAGGTTGTGTAGTAGACATCAAGCTCTTTTCTGGCACCATTGTCGGGGAGGCTAGGTAAGCGACACTAACACCCCGTCAACTAAGCTCTTTTCTGGCGCCGTTGCCGGGGATGTTAGTGCTTGAAGGTATATCTTTAGATCTTGCAATTGAATATTTTAGTTTCTTGTTTTATCACTAGTTTAGTCTATAAAAGAAAAGTACAAAAAATGGAATTGAGGGTGCCTCATATGCTTCATCTTTTTAATGTCTTTCATGAAAACAAGGATTCCGATAATTGTGCCAAAGTGTTAGAAGAAGAATGCACTAAAATGTTTGGCACTAGATCTTTGAATGATGAGCATTATTGCAATGTTGTTAGTATGAACTCCTTGAATATCCATGATGCTAATGATATGCAAAGCCACAAGCTTGGGGAAGCTATGTTTGATGAAGATGATATTTTTAGTCCCCCAAGTTTTGATGAGCAAATTTATTTTGATGATAGCATGCCTCCTATTTATGATGATTATATTTATGAAAGTGGGTTTGGAAGAGTGTCAACTTTAGTAAGTAATGATCCCACTATTTTGGAGGGTGTTGAATCTTATTGTGATAATTATGAAAGTGGATTTGAAGAGGTCATGACTTTATTTAGTGATGAATCCACTATTTTGGAAGAGGTTCCAATTGATTATGAGAACAAAGTTTCTATCTATGATGATTATTGTGATGACATGTATGCTATACAGAATAATGATAACCATGAAACTTGTCATCATGATTTTAATTTTCAATTGGACTATGCCTCACATGATAGTTATTTTGTTGAGTTTGCTCTCACTACTATTCATGAGAAGAATTTTGCTTATGTGGAGAGTAATAAAATTTCTATGCTTGTAGATCACGAAAAGAATGATTTGGGTGATAGTTATATTGTTGAATTCATTCATTATGCTACTTAAAATTATTATGAGGGAAGAATATATGCTTGTAGTAATTGCAATAATATCAAGTTTCCTCTCCATGTGTTGAAAATCTTGAAGTTATGCTTCTTTTGCTTTCCTATGCTAGTTGATTCTTATTCCCATAAGTTGTTTGCTCACAAAATCCCAATGCATACGAAGTGGGTTAGACTTAAATGTGCTAGTCATATGCTTCATGATGCTCTCTTTGTGTTTCAATTCTTATCTTTTATGTGAGCATCATTGTCATCATCATGCCTAGCTAAAAATGCATTAAAGAAAAGTGCTTGTTGGAGACAACCCAATATATATCCCTACTGTTTTTGTGTGTCCACATGATTATGCTACTGTAATAATCATGTTTTATAGCTTTAGTTTCAATAAAGTGCCAAGTAGAACCTTTGGGAAGACTTGGGTGAAAGTTAATGCGATCTTGCTGTAAAAAACAAAAACTTTGCACTCACGAGATTAGCTGTAATTTTTTTTACAGAAGAGTGATTTTGAGTTGATTCTTTTTGCAGAAGATTAATAGACAAATTCCTCACGTCCACCAATTTATTTCAGAATTTTTTGAGTTACAGAAGTATTCTAGAGTTACAGATTACTACAAATTGTTCTATTCTTGACAGATTTTGCTTTATTTGTGTTGTCTGCTTATTTTGATGAATCTATGAGTAGTATCGGAGGGTATGAACCATAGAGAAGTTGGAATACACTAGATATTACACAAATATGAATTTAGAATGAGTTCTGTAGGATCGGAAGTATGTCTAGAGAGGGGGTGATTAGACTACTTGACCAAATAAAAACTTAACCTTTTCCCAATTTTAGTCTTTGGTAGATTTTAGCAAACCTAGCACAAGTCAAGCAATCTTAACACAATTCAAGCAAGCATGCAAAGAGTATATGAGCAGCGGAAAGTAAAGCATGCAACTTGCAATAATGTAAAGGGAAGGGTTTGGAGAATTCAAATGCAATTTGGAGACACGGTGATTTTTGAGCCGTGGTTCCGATAGGTGGTGCTATCGTACATCCACGTTGATGGAGACTTCAACCCACGAAGGGTAACGGCTGCGCGAGTCCACGGACGGCTCCACCCAAGAAGGGTCCATGAAGAAGCAACCTTGTCTATCCCACCATGGTCGTCGCCCATGAAGGACTTGCCTCACTAGCGGTATATCTTCACAAAGTAGGCGATCTCCTTGCCCTTACAAACTCCTTGGTTCAACTCCACTATCTTGTCGGAGGCTCCCAAGTGATACCTAGCCAATCTAGGAGACACCACTCTCCAAGAAGTAACAAATGGTGTGTTGATGATGAACTCCTTGCTCTTGTGCTTCAAACGATAGTCTCCCCAACACTCAACTCTCTCTCACAGGATTTGGATTTGGTGGAAAGATGATTTGAGTGGAAAGCAACTTGGGGAAGGCTAGAGATCAAGATTCATATGGTAGGAATGGAATATCTTGGTCTCAACACATGAGTAGGTGGTTCTCTCTCAAAAATGGTAAGTTGGAAGTGTAGGTTTGTTCTGATGGCTCTCTCCACGAATGAAGAGGAGGTGGAGGGGTATATATATCCTCCACAGAAAATCTAACCGTTACACACAATTTACCAATCTCGGTGGGACCGAATCAAGAAACTCGGTCTGACCGATTCAGTAAACAATGTGACCGTTAGGGTTTTCGGTGGGACCGACATGCAACTCGGTAGGACCGATATGGTTAGGGTTAGGGCATAACATAATCTCAGTGAGACCAATTACACAAACTCGGTGAGACCGATTTTGGTAATAAGCTAACCAGAGAGTTGGTCAGATAAACTCGGTGGGACCGGTTTGCTCATTTCGGTGGGACCGAAATGTTACGAAAGGGAAACAGAGAGTTTACATTGCAATCTCGGTGGGACCGATCGCTCATCTCGGTGGTACCGAAACGTTACGAAGCGAAACAGAGAGAATACAATCCCATCTCGGTGAGACCGAGATCCCTATCGATGAGACCGATTTGCCTAGGGTTTGTGGCAGTGGCTATGACATCTAAACTCGATGGCGTCGGATAGAAATAATCGGTGGGGCCGAGTTGGACTTTAGGTTTAGGTCATATGTGGATGTGGGAAAGTAGTTGAGGGTTTTGGAGCATATCACTAAGCACTATGAAGCAAGAACCTCATTAAGCAACACCTCATCCCTCCTTGATAGTATTGACTTTTCCTATAGACTCAATGTGATCTTGGATCACTAAAACATAAAATGTAGAGTCTTGAGCTTGAAGCTTGAGACAATCCTTTTATCCTTAGCATCTTGAAGGGGTTCCACATCCTTTAGTCCATGCCACTTCATTATTGAACTTATCTGAAAACATACTAGGTAAAAGTGTTAGTCCAACAAGAGATATGTTGACATTAATTACCAAAATCACCTAGCGAGCACTTGTGCTTTCAATCTCCCCCTTTTTGGTAATTTATGACAACATACATCAAAACTTTAGATAGAGGATATAAAGAATAACAAGTAAAGCTTTGGAAAGACATGTAACAAGCATAGGCTCCCCCTACATGTATGCAAGCATGTGAATATGGAATATAGGAGCATTAATGTAGCATATGATCAAACACATGATCATCATAGTACCACGCAGGCAATAAAGTATCTGAAGCAAGCGAAATCAAACAAAGTTCAACCACAAAGACAAGAGAGAACAAAAGCAAACTCTCTCTCTCGAAGCCTATGATCTATACATTTTTCTCCCCCTTTGGCAACAAGTTACCAAAAAGTTCCTTGAAAATGCATAGTACTATATCGTCTCTTAGGCTTGGTCTTGATGTGGTGGTGTAGATATGACTCCAAGAACGAAGGCATCAGGTGATGAAGTTGGAGCTGGTGGAGTAGATGTTGGAGCTGGTGGCACTGAAGCTGTAGCAGGTGCAGAAGAAGTTGCTCTTGTGTCTGTCATTGGCACTGCAGCTGATCTCTGAGCTCTAGACACTCTAGCAAATGCCTCAGTGGTTGTCTTGCCCTTCCTCTCCTGCATGTCATCCTGGAGTTGCTCAACAACATACTGAATCTCAGTTACCTTCACATCCAAGTCATAGAACTTCTCCTCCATGATCCTCTCCAAGTTCTCCTGGTTTTGAGTCAGGGTGGCCAACCCCTTCTCAATCCTTAGAGTGGATGCAATCAAGTAGCCAAGCTGATCTTGCTTGCTCTTCAGGAAGTACTCAGATGCCTCATCAATTGTTGGCATCTTGGCAGCCTTCTCAGTCCTTGCCTTCTCCTTCTTTGCTCGTGCTTGCACAGAAGATGGTTCATCTTCATCCATAACCACTTGGTTGTCCTCAAAATCTCGATAGATAGGCATGTGTTCCTCGTCCAACAAGTATGTGCCAGTGCCCATCTTGGAGTTAATCAGCTCCAGGATCTGTGGGGCATACCCACAACTTCTCTTCTCGTCTGCAGCTATCCTCTTGATAGTTTCAACAATGAGGCTCATGACCTTGAACTTTTGAGGCACATCAAATAAGTGTAGCAGATTGATAGCATGGCCTCTGATCATGTTATGATCACCTGACTTGGGAAAAAGTGTGTGCCTGAGGATCCAGTTGATGGTTGGCAGTCCTGATAGAAGGAAATGTACAGATCCAAACTTGTGTGTTTCAACAGCAGCATCTGGGATCTCCTTGTACATGTGTGCCATAGTGTTGTGATCCATCTTCTTCTTGGCATAGACATCCAAGTCATCCTCTTTCTCCTTTGGTGCATTGATCAGATTGGCCCATTCTTCAATAGTAGACTGATACCTTGTACCTTCAGACATCCATACTATCCTGCCATCTGGATAGAAGTGTGCTGTGGAGTAGAATTGCATTATGAGCTCATAATTCCACTTTGTGAGCTTCTGCCCAACAAATTTATCCACTCCACAACCCTTGAAACTTTCAAACACACCAGGATAGTGTTCTTCATTTTCCTTGATGTATTTCCAATCTACCCATCTCATATCACAGACTATTGGTTTCTTGTCCAGCAGCACTGTCTCATAAAAATCATGCTATTCCTTTGTATGGAACCTGTAGTCCACAACATTTCTCCTCCTGACTGCATAAGGATCAGTCAACCTCCATTGTGTGAGTCCTGCATCCCTTCTCAGCTTCATGTTCTCAGCAACAGGATGAGCATCGTTATGATCTGGAATTTTAGGCTTCAACTTTCTTAGAACATGCTCTTCATCTTCTTCTTCTTCAGCAACAACTTCAGGCACTGGGGCCTTGTTCTTCTCAGCAGCTGGGATGTTCCTGGTATTTCTCTTTGGTGCAGTCTTGGGCTTGGAAGTAGCCTTAGGTGCTTCTTTGGGCTTTGATGAAGCGGCCCCTGACCTGATGGCATCACCCATAAGCTTCTGAGCTTTGGGAGCTGGAGCAGCAACCTCTTCTTCTTCCTCTTCCATCATGGAAGGCTTCCCAACAACCCTGGCCATGGTCTTCTTGACCCTTTTGAGGGAGTCCTGGATTAGGGGGTGTCCGGATGGCCGGACTATGACCTTCGACCGGACTCCTGGACTATGAAGATACAAGATTGAAGACTCTGTCCCATGTCCGGATGGGACTTTCCTTGGCGTGGAAGGCAAGCTTGGCGATACGATATGAAGATCTCCTCCCATTATAACCAACTCTGTGTAACCCTATCCCTCTCCGGTGCCTATATAAACCGGAGAGTTTTAGTCCGTAGGATGAACAACAATCATACCATAGGCTAGATTCTAGGGTTTAGCCACTCCGATCTCGTGGTAGATCTACTCTTGTACTACCCATATCATCAATATTAATCAAGCAGGAGTAGGGTTTTACCTCCATCGAGAGGGCCCGAACCTGGGTAAAAACATAGTGTCCCTTGTCTCCTATTACCATCCGCCTAGACGCACAGTTCGGGACCCCCTACCCGAGATCCACCGGTTTTGACACCGACACCTTTCCTTCCTCTTCTTGTCCATCACTTCTTGCTCCTTGGGTTCTGATCCCTCAGTTTCCTGAGTTGATGCTCTGACTTTCAGCATAGGAGTCCTCTTGGTAGGGACTTTCCTATTCAGTCCTGGCTTGGTGGCTGCAGCAGTGCCATATTCCTTCTTGAGCACTTTCCTGGATGTGGCTTCATCCTCTTCTGCCACATAGTCTTCATTCTCAGAGTCTGAGGTTTTCTTCTTCCTGTTCCTGGTGACAGCTTTGGGTAAGTTGCTTGGGGTGCTCCTACTGCCCTCATCCGAGGAACTAGAGGGACTAGTGCCCTCACTCATAGGAACCTGCTCCTCTTCCCTGTTCTGGCTGTCACTCTGATTAGACATGTTGCAAACACTGACAGTTGACCCTGTGAATAGATATAGATGAGATAGAGGGGATGAGCATCACAAAATACAGAGGTTTTTGCAAAAGAATGAATTAAAAACTTAGTTTTATTTTTCCACAGAAAGCATTTCGGATCTACCGATTTGTAAACTCGGTGATACTGAAGCAGCTTTAGGAACCTAAACTAGTGAACTCGGTCAACCGAGTCACAGTTCGGTGGCACCGAGACTGCTAGGGTTTCACAAAGTTCTTAATCCGGTCACACCGATTTGCGATTCTCGGTCTGACCGAGAATCACATGTGCAATGGCCTTGGCCAAATCGGTGGAACCGATTTCTACAACTCGGTGGGTCCAAGATGGTTTCGACGGAAACCTAACCCTAAATTTTCAATCCAAACCTAAACTACAGATTGTTTTGACTAGATGAGATAGTTTCAATCGTGGCAAGATTCATGACGAACACAATGTGCTAGGAATCAGATAGGGATAGCACTGTGATCAACTCCGTACCCTAGCTCGGCGATGGACTTGCTACGGCGGCAACAACAGAGTTGATTCCCGTTGACAGCGACAGAGACCAGCGGTGGGAGGCAGCTGGTGACGAGGAGGAGGGTCTGGAGACCCTGGAGGCAGAGCAGGCTGAGTGCGGGCGGAAGTGTTCGGAGAAATTTCCAAAATTTTGCCCGTGGGTATATATAGCCCGACCCTATCAGTGTGACCGAGTGGAACAACTCGGTGGCACCGAGATGCATTACTGCAAGCAGTTACTGCAACTCGGTGAGACCGAAATGTTCAAATCAGTTGCACCGAGATTGAAAACCTAGATCGACTTAGTGATCTCGGTATGACCGAAATGGAAGAATCGGTCAGACCGAAACACACAAAGAAGTTTTGGAAGTTTAAGTCCATGACGAATCGGGGACTCCGAGTGCTCCTCACACAGAGTGGTTCGAATCTGACTTGATCAAATTTTGTGATGTAGCATGAATAGAGTTTGAGACAAGAAAAGCATAGATAGCTAGAGAAGGTTCTTAGGCATTCTTGTCCATCCACTTGGCAAAAGAAAACCAACCAAGCAAAACTACAAGTGGATGTCCTCGAATGAGTAGAATATGCAACCAACATGCTCACACAATAAAATGATGAATGAAATATGTGGCAACGCATGCTCAACCAATCTAGCATGTATCAAGCAATTGGCGATGACTAGGTCATCTATATATGAGTATATTGACTTAGGAGTCAAATGAGAACATTTGATCATAGGTCATACTCATCGTTTAAGCTCAAGTGGGGTTACCACTTTTACATAATGCATTGATGTGTTCACACCATTAGAGTTGCTTTAACTCAATTCTTAGAGTAAAGCTCCCCCTAGATGTGAGATCCCCCCTTAGAGGGATGAACTAACCTTGGGTTTTGTCGATGATGACTTCATGTAGGTGTTGAAGATGTGGATGCTCAATGTTGATGTAGATCATTTGGAGCAATCCTTTGGAGTGAGTTGCACTTTCAATACCTACACGGGTTAGTCCCACAAGGAACAAACAAGGATATCCATAGACATAGAGTGATGCACACACAAGATGATGTCTATGAGAGCATTAGGTTACCTTGTCCCTTGTCTTACCAACAAGAGGGTTTGTGACTCCATGAACTAGTGCAAGATGTGGAAGTTGATTGCACTTGTTCTTGCCAAAATGATATGAGTGAAGTTTGTTGGCGGAGTCACCCTCAAGAACTCTCTAGTTCTTCTTCTTCGGGATCCACACCATGTTGATGGGAATCCTTGGAGTTGTAGTCGCACTTGACAAAGTAGAACTTGACGTAGTCTTGGGAACCCACTTGACCAAGGCCTTGGGAGCTTCTTCAAATGCATCAATCTCCTCTTGAAGCTCATCCTTGCCTTTTTGCTTGTGGTCTTGTGGTGGAAGATCATCTTGAGCTTGTGTCCCTTTGAAGGAAGTAGGATCATACTTCTCTTGTTGAGGAACAAACTTCGTCTTGGGGTATTGATCTTCTTCCCACTCAACTCCATTGGCATTGAACTTTTGTTCAAAACCAACACATTGGTTCTTCCGGTGCCTTCCTTGCTTGCGTACAATTTCCTCGAATTGCTTACTCCCGGCAAGGCTCTTGTAAACACCTTTCTCTATAATTCCCTTCAATAACTATTTTCTTGCTCAAGTGTAACTTGGCTAAGAGAATCATTAGTGGAATCAAGAGAACTACTAGAAGCAACAACTCTTGATTTAGCATGATTATTGTTACTACTAGAGGAAGAATCCTTCTTGTTCTTGTTACTAGACTTGACTTGAGGCATGTAAGTAGATAAGAGTAAACGCTTGGCAATGTAAGAAGAACTTTTCTTACGAAGATCATCATTGATTGCCTTTAGGAACTCATCCTCTTGCTCAAGGTTGAGCTTTTCAAAGCGTAACTTCTCATGAGTCCTTAAAAGTTCTTGATGATCCCCTAAGATAGTTCTATGAGCTAACTTTAGAGTGTTTAGTTCTTTAGTTTGGAGCTCAATCTTCTCCTTATCATCGTCATTCATTTTATCTTGATTAGCATGATTAATTGACATTTCATCATAGTATTCATCACTAGAGTTGTCAATAAGTAAATCATCATCACCTAGCAAGTCATCTTCATCACTATTTAAATCAACATACTCGGGGTGTGTTACCTTTGGGCCTTTAGCCATGAAGCATCTTCCAAGTCCTTCATTTGGTGAATCAAATATGTCGTAGAAGTTGGTTAACACAAGTGCTAGACTTGCAACACCTTCATCTTGAGTATGTTCGGAGTTGGAGTGATAGCTTCTCTCGGAGTGATGTTCAGAGTCGGAACCGGATACCCATTCACCAACATGAGCTTGATGTCTTCGTTTTGTGTAACTCCTTGATGACTTGTCATTCCTTTCCGAATCCTTGCTTCTCCGGCATGTTCTTCGTTCATAACGATCATCTCTACTCCTTCTCTCTCTTGGCGGTGATTCTTCTCTTTTACTTCTCCTCATAGGTGATTCTTCTCTTCTTTTGTAGGGAGCCGTACACTCATTGGAATAGTGTCCGGGTCTTCCATAGTTGTAGCAATTTCGCTCTCGACTGGAAGATCTTTTATCATTGTAGGACCTTGACTTGGAACTTCTTTCCTTGCTTCTACTCTTGTAGAATTTGTTGAAGTTCTTCACCATTAGGCTCAATTCTTCATTGAAGGTTTGTTTCTCACTTGATGATGTGGGAGCTTCACATGAGGCTTTGTAAGCACCACTTGACTTGTTGTGCAGCTCCTCCTTATCCTTGAGTGACATCTCATGAGCAACAATTCTTCCAATGACCTCCGTTGGCTTGAGATTCTTGTAGTTGGGCATCATTTGGATCAATGTGCACACGATATCATATTTTCCATCCAAGGCTCTTAGGATCTTCTTGATGATGAATTTGTCGGTCATCTCTTCACTTCCTAAGCCGGCAATCTCATTTGTGATGAGAGCGAGCCTAGAGTACATTTCAGCGACGCCTTCACCATCCTTCATCTTAAACTTGTCAAGTTGACTTTGAAGCACATCCAATTTGGATTCCTTGACAGAGTTGGTACCTTCGTGCATATCAATCAAAGTGTCCCAAATTTCCTTTGCATTCTCAAGACGGCTAATTTTGTTGAATTCTTTGAGGCACAATCCATTGAAGAGGATATCACAAGCTTGAGCGTTGTATTGCAGCATCTTCAACTCTTCCGCGCTAGCTTGACGGTTCGGTTCTCTCCCATAAAAGAATTCACCTTGCAAGCCAATACACACAATAGCCCAAACGGCGGGGTTATGTCCGAGAATATGCATTTTCATCTTATGCTTCCAGCTAGCAAAATTAGTACCATCAAAGGACCTCTACGGTGATAGTTTCCCTCGCTAGACTCCATACACTCCTAGGTTGTGAAACCAAGGCTATGACCACCAAAAGCTATGGAAATCAAAGCAAATGGAGACCAAGGCTCTGATACCACTTGTAGGATCGGAAGTATGTCTAGAGTGGGGGTGATTAGACTACTTGACCAAATAAAAACTTAACCTTTTCCCAATTTTAGTCTTTGGCGGATTTTAGAAAACTTAGCACAAGTCAAGCAATCTTAACACAATTCAAGCAAGCATGCAAAGAGTATATGAGCAGCGGAAAGTAAAGCATGCAACTTGCAAGAATGTAAAGGGAAGGGTTTGGAGAATTCAAACACAATTTGGAGACACGGTGATTTTTGAGCCGTGGTTCCAATAGGTGGTGCTATCGTACATCCATGTTGATGGAGACTTCAACCCACGAAGGGTAACGGCTGCGCGAGTCTACGGAGGGCTCCACCCAAGAAGGGTCCACGAAGAAGCAACCTTATCTATCCCACCATGGTCGTCACCCACGAAGGACTTGCCTCACTAGCGGTAGATCTTCACGAAGTAGACGATCTCCTTGCCCTTACAAACTCCTTGGTTCAACTCCACAATCTTGTCGGAGGCTCCCAAGTGACACCTAGCCAATCTAGGAGACACCACTCTCCAAGAAGTAGAAAATGGTGTGTTGATGATGAACTCCTTGCTCTTGTGCTTCAAACGATAGTCTCCCCAACACTCAACTCTCTCTCACAGGATTTGGATTTGGTGGAAATATGATTTGAGTGGAAAGCAACTTGGGGAAGGCTAGAGATCAAGATTCATATGGTAGGAATGGAATATCTTGGTCTCAACACATGAGTAGGTGGTTCTCTCTCAGAAATGGTAAGTTGGAAGTGTAGGTTTGTTCTGATGGCTCTCTCCATGAATGAAGAGGAGGTGGAGGGGTATATATAGCCTCCACACAAAGTCTAACGGTTACACACAATTTACCAATCTCGGTGGGACCGAATCAAGAAACTCGGTCTGACCGATTTAGTAAACAATGTGACCGTTAGGGTTTTTAGTGGGACCGACATGCAACTCGATAGGACCGATATGGTTAGGGTTAGGGCATAACGTAATCTCGATGAGACCGATTATACAAACTCGGTGAGACCGATTTTGGTAATAAGCTAACCAGAGAGTTGGTCAGATAAACTCGGTGGGACCAAAATGTTACGAAAGGGAAACGGAGAGTTTACATTGTAATCTTGGTGGGACCGATCGCTCATCTCGATGGTACCGAAATGTTACGAAGGGAAACAGAGATATTACAATCCCATCTCGGTGAGTCCGAGATCCCTATTGGTGAGACCGATTTGCCTATGGTTTGTGGCAGTGGCTATGACATTTGAACTTGGTCGCACCGGATAGAAAGAATCGGTGGGGCCGAGTTGGACTTTAGGTTTAGGTCATATGTGGATGTGGGAAAGTAGTTGAGGGTTTTGGGGCATATCAGTAAGCACTATGAAGCAAGAACCTCAATAAGCAACACCTCATCCCTCCTTGATAGTATTGACTTTTCCTATAGAATCAATGTGATCTTGGATCACTAAAACATAAAATGTAGAGTCTTGAGCTTGAAGATTGAGCCAATCCTTTTATCCTTAGTATCTTGAAGGGGTTCCACATCCTTTAGTCCATGCCACTTCATTGTTGAACTTATCTGAAAACATACTAGGTAAAAGTGTTAGTCCAACAAGAGATATGTTGACATTAATTACCAAAATCACCTAGGGAGCACTTGTGCTTTCAAGTTCACAACAGTACAAAAGTGGTGATTTATTTTCTTATACTAACGGAGCTTATGAGATTTTCTGTTGAGTTTTGTGTTGTGAAGTTTTCAAGTTTTGGGTAAGGATTCGATGGACTATGGAATAAGGAGTGGCAAGAGCCTAAGCTCTGGGATGCCCAGTTTTGTTCATCGGTAACTTTACTTGAAGCTATATTTTTATTTACCACATGATATGTGTTTTGCTTGGAGCGTCATGTCATTTTATTTTGTTTTGCTTGCTATTTGAATAAAATCCCAAGATCTGGAAATCTTAAATGTTAGAGAGTCTTCACATAGTTACATAATTATTCGACTACTCATTGTTCTTCACTTACATCTTTTGGATTAGTCTGTCGTTTGCTCTAGTGCTTCACTTATATCTTTTTAGAGCACGGTGGTGGTTTTATTTTGAAGAAATTGTTGAACTCTCATGCTTCACTTATATTATTTTGAGAGTCTTCAGAACAACATGGTAATTTGCTTTGGTTGTAAAATTAGTCCTAATATGATGGGCATCCAAGAAGGATATATTAAAAACTTTCATAGAAAGTGCATTGAATACTAAGAGAAGATTGATTCCTTATGATTGTTTTGAGATATGAAGATGGTGATATTAGAGTCATGCTAGTGGAGTAGTTGTGGATTTGAGATATACTTGTGTTAAAGTTTGTGATTCCCGTAGCATGCACGTATGGTGAACCGTTATGTGATGAAGTCGAAGCATGATTTATTCATTATTTGTCTTCCTTACGAGTGGAGGTCGGGATCGCTTGATGGTTAACTCCTACCAACCCTTCCCCTAGGAGCATGCACGTAGTGCTTGGTTTTGATGGCTTGTAGATTTTTGCAATAAGTATGTGAGTTCTTTATGACTAATGTTGAGTCCATGGATTATACGCACTCTCACCCTTCCACCATTGCTAGCCTCTCTTGTGCCGCACAACTTTCGCCGGTACCATACACCCACCATTTACCTTCCTCAAAATAGCCACCATACCTACCTATTATGGCATTTCCATAGTCATTCCGAGATATATTGCCATGCAACTTTCCACCGTTCCATTTATTATGACACGCTTCATCATTGTCATATTGCTTTGCATGATCATCTAGTTGACATCATAATTGTGGTAAGCCACTATTCATAATTTTTTCATACATGTCACTCTTGAATCATTGCACATCCCGGTACACCGCCGGAAGTATTCATATAGAGTCATATTTTGTTCCAAGTATCGAGTTATAATTCTTGAGTTGTAAGTAAATAAAAGTGTGATGATCATCAATATTAGAGCATTGTCCCAGTGAGGAAAGGATGATGGAGACTATGATTTCCCCAAAAGTCGGGATGAGACTCCGGACGAAAAAAGAGGCCAAAAAAAGAGAAAGGCCCCAAAAAGGTAAAAAAAAGAGAAAAAGAGAGACGGGGCAATGCTACTATGCTTTTACCACACTTGTGCTTCAAAGTAGCACCATGATCTTCATGGTAGAGAGTCTCCTATGTTGTCACATTCATATACTAGTGGGATTTTTTCATTATAGAACTTGGCTTGTATATTCCAATGATGGGCTTCCTCAAATTTCCCTAGGTCTTCATGAGCAAGCGAGTTGGATGCACACCCACTTAGTTTCTTTTTGAGCTTTCATACACTTATAACTCTAGTGCACCCGTTGCATGACAATCCCTACTCACTCACATTGATATCTATCGATGGGAATCTCCATAGCCCGTTGATACGCTTAGTTGATGTGAGACTATCTTATCCTTTTTTGTCTTCTCCACAACCACCATTCTATTCCACCTATAGTGCTATGTCCATGGCTAACGCTCATGTGTTGCGTGAAAGTTGAAAAAGTTTGAGAATACCAAAGTATGAAACAATTGCTTGGCTGAGACCGGGGTTGTGCTTGATTTAAGTATTTTGGTGATGAAGATAGAGCATAGCCGGACTATATGATTTTGTAGGGATAACTTTCTTTGGCCATGTTATTTTGAGGAGACATGATTGCTTTGTTAATATGCTTGAAGTATTATTGTTTTTATGTCAACATTAAACTTTTGTTTTGAATCTTATGGATCTGAATATTCTTGCCACAATAAAGAGAGATTACATTGATAAATATGTTAGGTAGCATTCCACATCAAAAATTCTGTTTTATCATTTACCTACTCGAGGACGAGCAGGAATTAAGCTTGGGGATGTTGATACGTCTCCAACGTATCTATAATTTTTTATGTATTCAAGCCATGTTTATAATATTTTTACATGTTTTTGGTATGATTTGGTTAGAACTAACCAGGACTGACGCTGTTTTCAGCAGAATTACCGTGGTGTTGTTTTTGTGCAGAAATAAAAGTTCTCGGAATGTATTGAAAACCAACGGAGATTTTTTTGGAAAATATAAAAAATACTGGAACAAAAAGTTATCAGAGAGGAGTCCTATGGGGCCCACGAGGGTGGGGGGCACACCCCTGTGCCTCGTGGACTCCTCGTGGGCCCCCCCTAACTTGTTCTCGACGCCAAACCCTCTTATAAATACCCAAACTTCCAAAAAGAAACCTAGATCGGGAGTTTCGCCGCGTGTAGCCACCAAAAACCTCTTGGGAGCCCGTTCTGGCACCCTGCCGGAAGGGGAATCCATCACCGGTGGCCATCTTCATCATCCCGGCGCTCTCCATGATGAGAGGGAGTAGTTCACCCTCGGGGCTGAGGGTATGTACCAGTAGCTATGTGTTTGATCTCTCTCTCTCTCTCTCTCTCTCTCTCTCTCTCTCTCTCGTGTTCTTGATGTGGCACGATCTTGATGTTCTGCGAGCTTTGCTATCATAGTTGGATCTTATGATGTTTCTCCCCCTCTATCTCCTTGTGATGAATTGAGTTTTCCCTTTGAAGTTATCTTGTCGGATTGAGTCTTTAAGGATTTGAGAACACTTGATGTATGTCTTGCATGTGCTTATCTGTGGTGACAATGGGATATTCATGTGATCCACTTGATGTATGTTTTGGTGATCAACTTGCAGGTTTAGGGACCTTGTGAACTTATGCATAGGGGTTGGGACACGTTTTCGTCTTAACTCTCCGATAGAAACTTTGGGGCACTCTTTGTAGCTCTTTGTGTTGGTTGAATAGATGAATCTGAGATTGTGTGATGCATATCGTATAATCATACCCGCAGATACTTGTGGTGACATTGGAGTATCTAGCTGACATTACGGTTTTGGTTGATTTGTGTCTTTAGGTGTTATTTTACTACGAACTCTAGGGCTGTTTGTGACACTTATAGGAATAGCCCAATGGATTGATCGGAAAGAATAACTTTGAGGTGGTTTCATACCCTACAATAATCTCTTCATTTTTTCTCCGCTATTAGTGACTTTGGAGTGACTCTTTGTTGCACGTTGAGGGATAGTTATATGATCCAATTATGTTATTATTGTTGAGAGAACTTGCATTAGTGAAAGTATGAACCCTAGGCCTTGTTTCCAAGCATTGCAATATCGTTTACGCTCACTTTTATCGTTTGTTACCTTGCTGTTTTTTATACTTTCAGATTACAAAAACCTATATCTACTATCCATATTGCACTTGTATCACCATCTCTTTGCCGAACTGCACCTATACAATTTACCATTGTATTGGGTGTTTTGGGGACACAAGAGACTCTTTGTTATTTGGTTGCAGGGTTGTTTGAGATAGACCATCTTCATCCTACGCCTACCACGGATTGATAAACCTTAGGTCATCCACTTGAGTGAAATTTGCTACTGTCCTACAAACTTGTGCACTTGGAGGCCCAACAATGTCTACAAGAAGAAGGTTGATAGTAGACATCACATATTTATAAGGGGGAGGTAATAGTAAATGACAGGTGCGAGAATCGAGGAGGCGCAGTAATTTCTGGAACAAACAGACGCCTCAGTTTTTGAGATATGTGGATTTGCACAAAATTCGTTATGATGTCATGAAGGTTTTCCTGAAATTATGGAGATGGCATCATCTTTTTGTATGGTAGGTTACGAAGGTTCTTTAGAATTGAGATTGTAACGACCCAAGTAGAAGACTCCCGAGACTGAAGAATTGGAGATTGACATGAACAAGTTCAAATCAATTTAGGGCCTAATGTTGGGAATATAACCCCGCGGTATAACCGCCCTAGTAGGGCCGTGTCAGATCATTGGAGACTTATGAAGCTAGGCCTCAAACAGGCCAGGACGATCGAGATGCGGGACTAGAAGGGCGACTCACAAGATGGGTCGGCTTAGGGCCCGAAAACAGAAGGCGGACCAGAGGTGTAAGCCGCCATGTGATTACTTGTCTTGTAAGGCAAGGTGACTTAGATTAGGGCTCGGTAACGGATCATTACCCGACCTGGACTCTTGTAAGCTGGAGATCTCGACCTGTATATAAAGGCGAGTCCCTAACACAGAATAGGACAGGTTACAATCAATCGTGAGCTAGATCAAGAGAATCCGCTCCCTTGTAAACGATACTCAAGCAATAAGCAACAAGAGCAGGAGTAGGCTTTTACCTCCGCCATGAGGGGCCGAACCTGGGTAAACTCATGTCTCTCATCCCGCTCATCCCCGACAAGCTAATCGCCGTTGCGATGGCCTCACGACTAAGTCCTCAAACTAGGGCATCTGCCGTGACGAAACCACGACAATGCTCAAGTGTCATTTTTTGGCCCTATCTTCATGCATTTCATTCTCTTTTGACGAGTTATGACTTGATTACATAGTTGAATTTTCAGTATGCAGTTGCTTTGCAGATGGGACCATGGCAATTTTTAGTACTCCCTTCAATCCAAAATAAGTGTCGTGGTATTATCTCAAATTTAAGCTAAAATTACAACACTTTTTTGGAATTGGAGGGAGTACAAGTTTTGTTTAGGCTCATGACAAAATTGTGAAAAAATGTTCTCCTTAATCATGACATTTTTTAGAGATTTTGTTTTTGTAATGATCATATGGCAAGTGTTTGGAGTTTTTCACTAACTCATGGCAAAATAAGAACATGCTTTCATATGCTAGGAACTTTTAGCAAAAAAAATGATTGTTGTTACATGACAGATTTACATAATTTTAGTTCATTTCACATGACAAATTTGTTGTGTTCACTTGTATTATGTTTTTTCTATATTTGCCATGATGTGCTCACTTGTATGATATTTTCAGTGAGGTGTTGGTTAGTCTAGATTTTATGAACATGTGTGAAGCCGTGGAATATGAATCCCACATGATTTTGTCGTCTCACCGATTGCAACACATCACAAGTTCTAAAAAAATGCTCACTAGATTTGTTAGGCAAATTTGTTCACAACATCATGGCAAAACTTAGAGATTTCATAATAGAGGGATGGCAAATTGTAGAAACTGTGTTCTCTACAACATAGTATATCTTAGAGAACAATGTTCTAATTGATCACATCGCAAAATTATAAATAGTTTGTCTCATGCAACATGGCAATAATTTGAAATTTTGTAATAGTTGCTTGGCAAATCTTTTTGAAAATTTGATCTATACAACATGGCAACTTGTGCAAAATGTTTTTGGACCGGTCACACAACAATTGTAGATGAAAGTGTGTGCTTGTACATCAAACAATGCTTTTCTATCATGGCGGCAAATTATTTCAAAGATCCCATGACAAATTTGTTGAACACACCATGACAATTAGATATTTTTTTCTTGTTGTCAAATTATAATATGTCCAACGGCAAATTTATATTTTTTAATGTCTCCGTGAAGTTTTTAAGATGTGTATTTTGCCATGGTAGTTGGTTTCAATACATCATCACAGTTTTACACCGTATTTCTCACCATTAGCAAACTTATACACATTTTGTCACTAATACCATTTTGTAAGAATCATGTAATTTTAATTGTAGATAGATCATGACCCACAAGTATAGGGGATAGTGATAGTCTTCGTGGGAGTATTTCAACCAAAATTTAATGATTCGGCACAAGAGAAGCCAACGAATATTTATAAGTTTTAACAGTTCAGTTGTCAATTCAACCACATCTGGATAGATGACTTGTTTGCAATAATTTATTAGTAGCATAATAATATGATAGCGGTGGCAACAGAATAGTATTAGTAACGATGGTTGTAATAGCATTGCAAAAAAGTAACAAATGGTAGACATAGTACTTTTAGAGAGAGCAACAATAATAGAAAGCGTAGGCATGGAAATAGATAGTGGATTTTGTTTGAACAAGATTCATTATGTAATAGTCATATAGAGCGATAGCAAACTAGCTACAACTCATCAATCATATGTTGTCATGTATTCCATATGTAGTTGTACATGGTTGCGATAAGAACTTACCCAACAATTTTTGTCCTACCTCCCGTGTCAGCGGAATTCTAATGGAAATTAAGGGTACTTAGGCGATCCTTTTAATACATCACCATATGAAAGCATTAACCATCAATGAATACATGTAATCATGAAGGTAAAGTCATCCCTGTCGACATCTCAATTATTGTCACTTTGGGGTCTAGGTTTTAGAATAATAACAGGTGCATACAATTTACAGATAAGATCAAGCACACAAATATATTCATGAAAACTTAGAGGGTTCATATCTGAAATCATGGCACTCGGGCCCTAGTGTCAAGCATTAAGTATAGCAAAGTCATAGAAACATCAATCTCAAAATATAGTGGATACTAGGCATCAAGCCCTAACAAATCTGGCATCTATTACATAAGAAACCTCATCATATTCACATCTATCTCCATGTGCCTCTAGAGGAATTACTCACACTTAAATGAGAGCATCATGAAACTGTTGTTGCAAAAGATTTGGTGATTGCGACGATGACGAATCCCTCTCTCTGGAGTCCACATCAGACTCCAGATCGATTCTCTAAAGGAAGAACATGAGGTGGTGCTAGCTCCGTATGGTAAAAACACATCGATATTTCTATGATTTTCTGGTATATATAGTATTTTTGGGTGAAAGAATTGACATAAGGCGGTAGATGAGGGGCCCACGCGTCCATGGGGCGCGGTCAGGGGGTGGCCACACCACCAAGCCGTGTGGAGGCCTGGTGGTCTCCCTCTAGTGTGTCTCCACTCCGTTGGTCTTCTTTTTTCTGAAATAATTCCTCAAGAATCCCCATTCTATTTGGAGCGCTTTTATTTCTGCAAAAAAATAACACCATGGGCACTTCTGCTGAAAACAAAGTTAGTCTATGTTAGTTTCATTCAAAATAATGTAAATTAGAGGCCAAAAGAATAGCAAAAGTGTTTGGAAAGTATATACGTTTGAGACATGTCAAAAGCATGGCAAATTCTCTTTACCACGACCATTTGTTTTTCATACTACGTCAATTGTTTGAAAATGGCAAATTTATGCAAAAAATCCAACATACGACAAATTTACAAAATATTTTTACATGCTCACATGGCAAACTCTAGTTTTTTTATATCCACTCATGGCAAATTTTGGAAATCAATTTGTGTGGTTGCATGCCAATTTTAAAACACTTTTCTTCCAAAACATGGCAATTGTTAGAACATATTTTCATGCTAACATGGCAACTCAACAACTTCGAATTTCTTTCCATAGTGGCAATTTGAAAACATTTTTTTTCTAAACCATGGCAAATGGCTATCATATTTGTTGCCACTATTATTTTCACATGGAAAATTTACTTTACAAATGATGGCAAATATGCCTTACATTTACCATGTGACATTGGCAAATTTACTTTAAGGACCATGGCAATTTTACTTGATGGAACGTGCAATTTCTTTTTGAAACATGGCAATTTTACTCTTATTAACCATGGCAAGTTTACTTTTTGAACCATGCAAATTTCCTTTTTTGGACCATCGCAGTGTATTGAACAATCCACGACATACTATTTTTTGTTCTTCTAGCATATCATGTTTATATATTTAGGCCATGGCAAATTTATTTTTGGTACCATGGAAAATTTATTTTTTCCTCTATGGTCAATTATTTTTCGAACATGCCACAATTGTTGAACAAACCATTTTTAAAACAAAGCTTGTACACCATGGAAGATTTTATTTTTAAACATCCCTTGGCAAGTTTTGTTTTCATGACACTTCTTTAAATTATTATTTTTGTTTTCATGAGACTATTTGTTTTCATGGGAGAATTACAAGATTAACTAAATTTTGTCATGAATTTGCATTGTGACTAGGGAAAAAAAATCTAAATTTTGCCATCTCTAGAGAAAAAAGTATTTAAAATTTGCCACGTGCCTATTGGATTTTTTTCCAAAAAATTCCATCTCTTATACACCAAAAAGCGAGAAATTTGCCATCTAAAAACATGGAAAAAATGATGCATGGAAATTACGAGAATTTGTAAAAAAATCATGTGACATGTTTAAAAATTCATAATTTTTCCAAGCTTCATATATCATCTCATCCATGTCACTTGTTATATGTTATTGCCACCTGATAAATTTTGTCGAGTTTCATATAATATAGCATGGTAATTTTTGTAATTTTTAGGATTCAAAGTTATAAATTCATGCTTCCTTGTATTTTTTGTATCATATTTTTATGGTATTTAAAAAGAAGTCAACTAGGCCTAGTCCGTCTTCCCGATCACTGTTTAGGCAAATGGTGGTCATAGTTGAATTCCCCTGCAACTAAGGTTTCGAAGAGGGCCAATGGTTTGATCGATGGAACCTCCCTAACGAATGTTTAGTTTGCTTGATCGAACATCAGTTTGGTATTGGGATCCAATTGGGTCAAAGGAAATGTTGATATAATTAAGAGTACATTTTACTTTGGCCCAATGTTTAGCTTTTTTGAAACGACCTAGCTTACTTCATATTTTGTGGTCTTCTGACATTTTTTACACAACAAAAAAACTAACAAGTTGTATTCGTGTGGCAACTAAATGATTAGGGTGTTTTGGTGCTCGAGTTCAGCTTGTATCGAAATTGTGGGTGTTGCCTCACACATAGGGATGTGTGATGGGTCCATGGAGTTGCATGGTTGATGTCTCTCTCGGTTGTTGAATTTGGGACCTCGGTTGAGTATATCGAGCTAGAACTCACCTTGCATACTGGTTGATGGCCTTTACAGGCAATTAATGTGGCCACCTTATCACCACATGATGGGCAAGTTATGCAGTAGACCTCCTCCTTCTAAGCGGTGGCCCACGAGGTAAGGAGGCTGACACTGAAGAGGATTTAAGTGGGGAAAATAAAAGGACCAGTGGAAGAATATGGGAACAATGATGTACCGTGGTTGGGAGGATATGTGATCCATCCTTAATAAGGCCCTTAGTAGAGGAAGACTATGGTCGTTGGTAGCCCCACGGTGGTCGAGGTTGACCTCTTCATCCCCGCCCCTTTTCACCATCACCATCACCATCACCACAACCTTCTACTCCGTTCTCATGCTAACGTGTGAGTAGTTCAGCCTCGAGGTTGAGGGTATGTACTAGTAGCTATGTGTTTGATCTCTCTCCCATGTTCTTGATGTATTCAATCTTGATTGTATCATGAGCTTTGTTAACAAAGTTGGATCATGTGATGTTCTTTCCCCTCTATCTCTTTTGTGGTGAATTGAGTCTTGCTCTTTGAAGTTTCTTTACATTAGATTGAATTTTGGATTTGAGATTACATGATGCATGGCTAGTAATTAACTTGTGGATACCCGAGAGGTGACATTGGGGTACTCTTGGCAGGTTGAACGATAAGTAGTATATGGTGTTGTCGTCGTACGATCTCTAGGATTATCCGTGACACTTGGGGGTGGTTCAATAGACTGATTGGAAAGACAACTTTGAGGTGGTTTGCTATCTACGCGATTGCATCCTACTTCCTCCGATAGAATTGAAACTTTGGAGTGATTCTCTGCTACACTTTGAGGGATTATCATGTGGTTTAATTATGTTAATGAAGTTGAGAGTTGGCACTAGCAAAAGTATGAACCCTAGGCCTTGTTTCCAAGTATGGAGATTTGCTACCTTACTATTTTTATTTGTTCATTTTACAAAAAGCTATTTCTACCATCCGTATTACACTTCGCCATCTCTTCACCGAACTAGTGCACCTATACAACAGAAAATTGCATTAGGTGTGTTGGGGAAACAAGAGATTACTTGTTTTTGATTGCAGAGTTGTTTGAGAGATAACCACCTTCATCATACACCTCTCACGGATTGATAAACCTTAGGTCATCCACTTGACAAAAAATTGGTATTGTCCTACAAAACCTTGCCCTTGGAGACCCAACAAAGTCTACAAGAATAAAGTTGCATAATATACATCAACGCCCACATGGAGATGTGGGGGCTCTGCACTCGAGGTTGTCTAGCGCAGTCAGGAACCACTTGACGGTGATCTTCACGGATTCTATGAGGTGGGTCAGTGTCAAACAGTGACGCAAGGAAGGGGATGGGATTTTACGGCATGGAGGAGTTGCACTTGCTGGGGGAGCATTCTTATTTTGGTGAGCGGCCATGGCAGGGAAGAGGTGGGACAATACGGCCCAGAAAACTTGGTCATTGGTGAAAGTGCAATCGTGCCTAGAGATGCAGGTGGACGCATCTACGCCATTCGCATAGAGGAAATCACAGTAGTCCTTGTTACTTCAATAATCATGTTAGTTTAATTTTTATGTTTGCAAGCAATCACGAACATGCGGATGTTGTTTGCTTGCATCTATAATCATGTCCATACTTATTTTCTGATGTTGATGACTGCATATAGGAGGCTAATTACGTCTGCTAAGTGAATATGCATGTTTTAGTCCACGTGGAAATTATGTGTGTGTATCATAGACCCCCTAAAATGGTTATGACTCAAGAAGTGTGCAATAATGACAAGAAGCAAAGTATTTTTTAATATCTTGAGTTGTAAGGATCCCACACTTTTAAAAGGAGATCAAAAGAGTTTGCAAAAGATTTGCTCAAGTCAATCATCACAAAAACACATTCCACTCCAATCCTACCAAGTAATCCAAAGCAATAAAGCCTAGGATGTCCCATGCTTCTTCATAGGCAAGCATAATCATATGATCGGAGTGTGTGACTCATTGCAGGACTGTTCGAGTTGCTAGCCGAACTACATGACTTAATCCCACAAGACATTTGTAGATTTTTCTGCCAAACCGAACAAAGGGTTGCACAACTTATCAGGGAGTGTTTTCATCTGGGCTACTAGTTGGATTATCGATGTAGCTAGCTGAACCATCCGCTACTTCGTGGAGCTGTCCGGGTGCTAGTCGGAATGTCCGTCTTGGTGCCCCAACAACATTAGTGGCTAGACATCATAGCTGAATGGTTATGTCGAATAGTTACTCACTGATCCATTCTGTTCGAGTACATGCCATACAATCGGGGATTTAAACTATTCACTCAATTTTCCTCCGCCTTCTCTGTTTTCACAAGAAGCCTCTGTCTTTGTGGTATCCGGGTTCCTAGCCGAACTGCCGACCCATGTTGCTTTAGCCTAATACGGATAGTTATTTTGAGGGCTATAAATACCCGTTCACCACTACATGGAGGGGTTTTGCAAGAACCCTAGAACTTCAAGAAAGGCCCCCTCTCCTTTGTTCTACACGGAATCTTAGAGCCCGGGGAGATTTTTGAGAGTTCTTGAGAGAGATATCGCCCATTGCCTTCTCTCCCATTTAACTAAAGCAAGTTGTGCTTTGAGCAAGTCTTGAGCTTTTACCCTTTGATCTTGTTATCTTGGAGGTTGGAGACTCCTAGGTGTGGTAGGAGTCTTCAGTGAGGAATCAACTTCTGGTTTACCCCCATGAAGTTTTTGAAGGTTCGGAGGACGGCTCAAGGACTACCACTAGTGATTGAGAATCACAATCGTTGTGTTATCTCAAGGAAAATAGGGTGAGCCTTCATGGTGGTGTTATGCCTTCGTAACACCCATCCCTGCAACTGTGATTAGCTTCCCATCAAGGAAGTGAAAATCAGGATACATCCTCGTCTTAGTGTGTCGGTTATCCCTAACCATAGTTTCGTACTTATGGTTTACTTAAGTCACTTACCTGGCAATCATTAACTTGTTGAATTCATTAATATCGCACTTGTTATATCATCCTAGCTACTATTTAGGTTCACTTTTATATACCTCATTTGCCTAAACTTGCTAGTAATCAATAAAAAATAAAAAATATGCATATTCACCCCCGCCTTCTAGGTTAACCTCATTCATTAGTCGGCTGATTGTGGATTGTGTCGACACTAACATTATCTTCCAACACTTAGAGCAGAGGCTTGCACTACTAGGGAAAACCTTATACACAGAACCTTAGCAATAGCACTGGCCAAAACGAGGCGCTACTGCTACTTAGCAGTAGCGTGTGTGCACAACGGGCGCTACTACTATCGACTTAGTAGTAGCACGGCAAGAATAAAGAGCACTACTACTACAATTGGCCAACCGTTGCCGCCAGACTAGGTTAAGTAGCAACGCCCCTCATATAACTGCGCTACTGCTAACTGAATACTAGTAGCGCATTTTTTTGGGTAGGGCGCTAGGACTAAGTTTGAACCTGGCCACATGGCAGGCCCCACTTAGTGGTAGCGCTTCTCCCAAGGGCGCGCTATTGCTACATTTTTAGTAGCAACACATTTTACACCCAAGCGCTACTACTAAACCGCCGCCACCACCCTCCCCCTCCCCCATCCTCTCTTCCTTCACTTTCCCCTAGCTCCCACCTCCTCTGTCACTCACTCTGCTTCTTCCTCACTACTTCTCCCCCCATTACTCTCTTTCTTCTACCTATCTTTCTCTCCCTTTATTGCTCATAGCTAACAACACCACCTCCATTAATGCATCTCCTTTCTCTCTTTCCTTCCCCCTCCACTAGTTAAACTCAACTCCTTCCCCAACTAGCTAGGTAGATCTAGCATTTAATGAAGTGACCTATGTACCTTCCTAATTAGATCTAGACATGTCAAGAAGTAAGATTTGTCCACTTTTGATCATTCCCTAGGTGTGTGGCGACACCGATCGATATCATCATCACCATGCTCGATCTTGAGATAGGTGATTAAACATGTGTGCTTTTGCAAGAATGGAAATATGTGTATGTGTCTGATATGAAATAATCGGGCCATATGATCGAAATTGTGTGTGTGGCATGAGTTGTCGCCGAATTGTGCTTGAGTTGCATATGCTTTGCTGAAATGTTGATTTATTTCCGTTTCCGCGAATTTCGGGCAAACTCTATATGTCCTAATTTTAGGGAAGGTCATGCCAATTTTTTGTTTGACTTTGATGCATGCATGCATTTTTATAATCAATTTGTTTATTATTACCGTGCAGGCGTTCATGATGGTCAGTGGAAAGGTGGTTGCGGTCGGGTGCAAGACATGAATGAAAATAACCGAACAGAGATTTTATGTCTGTGTCAAAGATGCAAAGGAGTAGTTTGGCCCGACCCCTATGAGGATGGTCGTTTGATGGCACACCTGCTCATTACTGGTTTCATGGATGGCTATACTTGGTGGATAATTGCAGATGATGAGTATGATGAGGAGGAGGACGCCGATGGGGCAAGCAATGATGACACGGGGCAAGACGAGGAGATGACCGATAATGGCGGCGGAGAAGGGGCCGAACATGGCGGTGGGGAAGAGGCCGGACATGGCGGCGAAGAAGAGGCTGGACATGGCGGCGGAGAAGAGGCCGGACATGGCGGCGGAGAAAACATGGACTCCACGCCGCAGACTTCGTCGCTACTAAGTTCAATCATGCGGGACCCTCATGTTCAATAACTACTTCACAAGGAGACGAGTACTCACAGAGCTGCTTCTAGAGAGGAAGCCAAGCTGCAACAACTGGTGGTAGACTCGAACACTCCATTGTATGATGGTTGCGATCCCAAGGTGACCCGCTTGAGTTTCACGCTCGAACTTCTGAAGACGAAGACTAAAAATAAATGGACCGACACTAGCCTCGATGAGCTTCTCAAGTACCTAAAGGATGTTTTTCCCACGAGGAATCTATGTCCTACTAGTGTGGATGAGGCCAAGAAGATCGTGTGCCCTCTTGATCTGCCGCACGTTAGATACAATGTATGCATCAACGATTGCATAATTTATCGAAAGGAGCACGCGGGAAAAACCAGATGTCCGGTGTGCAATGCTTCTTGATACAAGAAGGCCAGAAAGAAATCTCCCCCTAAAGTTGTATAGTACTTACCGATCACTCCCCGTGTGCAAGGTTATTTTATAGATACCAAGGAAGCAAAGCTAATGCATTGGCACGCGGAGAGGACAAAGCCCGACGATGGAGATGATCCGAAGCTGAGATACCTCGCGGATGCAAGCCAGTGGAGAGCGTTCAACGGCGAATATCGATATTTCGCATGTGATGCAAGCATCATGCTTGGTGTGTGTACCGATGGCATGAATCAGTTTGGCAACCAGAACACCAACCATAGCACATGGCCCGTGTTTGTATGGATTTACAAAATCCCCCTAGATGTGCATGAAGTCTAAGTACATACACATGAGCATGCTAATTCAAGGGCCGAAACAACCGAGAAATACTATGAATCTGTATCTGGGGCTACTTCAAGAGGAGTTAGACACATTATGGAAAACACCGTCCAAGACATGGGACGCCAGTAAAGGCGAGTATTTCAATACAAGAGCCGCACCAATCACGACGGTGCACGACTATCTCGGTTATGAATATGTTGCAGGCCAGGTGTGCCACGGATATTGCGGATGCATGCGATGCATGGATGATACGATGTCTCAGCAGCTAACATCAACGAAAGAAGGTGGGTCTAGGAAAATCGTGTACATGGGGCATCGAAGATGGCTCAAGAAGGACGACCCATGGAGAAACCATGGAGATCTATTCAATGGTGAGGCTGAGCATCGAGGACCTTCACGTAAGCGGAGTGGCGCCAAAATCGATGAGCTATTGAAAAACTGGGAACAGTGCCCCGCACCGGGAAAGACGATGAAAAAGGCGCCGGAGCCCCGCTAAAGGTATGGAAGACGAGGTCTGTTTTTTTGGACTTGGAGTACTGGCACAAACTCGACATGCCTCATTGCCTTGATCAAATGCATATCTGTAAGAATGTCCTTGAGAGCTTGCTTGCGACACTGATGAACATGTCGAATAGGACCAAGGATGGGCCAAAGACAAGAAGATACTTGTAAGATTTGAATATCAGGGCAGATCTGCACATGCCGCCCCATAAAAAGTCAGAGGAGACAGAGACGGAGATGGAGGTGCATGATAAGAAGTGCAAAAAAGTGAAGGAATAGGATTATTGCCCCCCTTCTTGCTTCACCGTAAGTCCGGCTGAGATCAATCAATTCTTCAAGTGCCTTACCAGAATCAAAGTTAGTTTCGTTCTGTGGGAAGATAAGCATATTTCTAGACACAAAGAAGAAAAGGTTCACTGGGATGAAGTCCCATGACTGTCATGTGATGATGACGTAGATACTACATGTTGCCCTTAGAGAGATAATGGATAAGCACGTCCATGACACACTTATTGGTCTCTGCAACTTTTTCTATGTCATCTCTCGAAAGTCGATCAGTGTGAAGCAGCTCTAAAGGCTACACGAAGAGATTGTTGTGATACTAAATGAGCTTGAGGTGTACTTACCACCCGCGTTCTTTAACGTCATGGTGCATCTATGTGTCCGTATTCTGGACGACATAATAGACCTGGGGCCATCATTTCTGCACACCATGATGTCGTTCGAGAGGATGAATGGGGTCATCAAAGGATTCGTTCGTAACATGTCCCGTCCGGATGGAAGCATCGTCCAGGGCTATCTAACACAAGAGTGCGTCTCTTTCTGCAAGAATTATCTATATGGCGGAGACCGGCCTGGTGTTAGTTTTCCCGTTAAGAAGCACCTTGGGAGGCTCAAAGGAGAAGGTCACTCCAATGGTTGCAGGGAACTGCATGTGGCCTACTCGGATCGACGCAACGACTTTGACAGAGCAAACTTAGTAGTGCCAAATCACCTAGACGAGGTAGATCCTTTCGTGACACTACACAAATAAACCTTCGCAAAGAAGTATCGGGACTGTGGGCTATGCAGGACGGATGCCAAAGTTACTAGAGAGCACAACTCCACTTTCCTGCATTGGTTCAAAGAGCATATTTTTGCTAATCCCCCAGAAGAGGACTCTAAGGACGGATTGCTCATATACGCCTTAGCACATGGCACCACGACCAACCTCACGACCTATGAGGTATACGATATCAACGGATACACGTTCTACACGAAGGCCAAAGATATGAACAGTGATTTTCAGAACTCGGGGGTGACGATGGAATGCATGACCGGCGACAACGGCGTAACTAAGAGATTCTACACAACGGTCGAGGAGATTTGGGAGCTTGACTACTCTATGCACAGTGCGACGATGTTCCGTGTCAGATGGGCTAAGAATGTCGAAAGAAAACCGGTATTTCACTACCATGTCTATACCCGACGCCAAGAGCGCTATCGTGAATGCCAATGCAAAAAAATGAGCCATGGGTACATGCTAAGCACATGTCACAATGCTTCTTCATAACCGACCCAAGCAATCACAACCGTGTTGTCGTGAGGAGAGGCAAAAGGAACATCATTGGAATGGATGGAGTCGCCAACGAGGAAGACTACGACCAGTACGGCAACCCAATGAGGGAAGATGACGATGACGATGAAGTATACATCAGAAGAATAATCAATACTACATTACCTAAGAAATACCGCACTCCATGGAAAAGGAAAATTCACAATGAGGCGCTCAGTTATTCATCGACGAACAAGAAGGGAAAGAAGCTCACTCAAAAACAGAAACGTCGACGCTGAGAAACCATTATGGGTCAAATGATGCAATATATATGTTCCTATTTTGTATGCACACTTACATGGGTCAAATGATGTAATATATATGTTCCTATTTTGTATGCACACTTAACCGCTATGGGTCAAATGATGCAATACATATCGCCTTAGTTATATAGATTGTATCACCTTCCCTTCGTTCTGGCTCTCAAAAAAAAGGAAAAGAAAGAAAGCAACAAAACAAAAGAAAAGAAAGAAAGCAAAAAAGAAAAAGAGAAGGAAAATAAAATAGAAGAAACAAAATGTAAAAGAAAAGAAAAAAGAACGCAGTTTGAAGAAAACAAAAAGAAAAAATGAAAACAATAGCCGTAGCGCCAGTTAAAAAAGTGCTATAGCTATGTCAGGTA
>NC_041381.1:383660022-383725968 GCF_002162155.2 Triticum dicoccoides
TGGGCACCCCTCCTCTGCTTTCTCCTCAATTCCCCACTCTCTTCTCCCCCTCGTCGCCGCCACCGGAGCCCCTACCCTCGCCAGAGCCAGAGCCCTACCCTTGACGTCGCCGCGCGCCTGTGCCTCCTCCTCCTCGACCTCGCCGGAGCCCTACCCTCGCTCTCCGCCCTGTCTTCCCCGACCCCGCTCGCCGCACCTGCTACCCTGACCGTCTCCCTGGACCGCGCCTCGCTGCCGCCTGAGCACCTGTCGCCATCTCCCCCGACCCCATCTCTCTCTCCGCCCTATGTAAGAACCCTCCCCTCCCCTGAACCCTAGCTATTTAGTGCTAGTTAGTATGAATTAGTATGAACCCTAGGATATTTTATAGTGCTAGTTAGTTAATTAGAATTAGTATGAACCCTAGGCTATTTTGTAGTGCTAGTTTGTTAATTAGAATTAGTATGAACCATAGGACAAATTAGTTAAAGCAATTGTTTCAAATCTGGACAGAAATTGTAGGACTCTATTTTATAGTGCTAGGTATTTTTTTAGTTAAAGCAATTGTAGGACAGATTAGGTAGTATGAACCTAGTTAATTAGTATGAACCCTAAGTTCCAAATTTGGACAGAAATTTAGCTAGGTTTCAAATTAGGACAAAAATTTAGGTAGGCTGAATTTAGTTTCAAATATTGTGAAGAAAAAGGACTTCTTGCATTTTTCTTTGAGTATTATATTTTTCTTCCTGTTATATGCAAATTTTAAGTGGACATGTGATATTTGGTATTCGGACATGTCATATTTGGACATGTCATATTTGGAAAATGATGATTATGTGCCGGGTAAATGATTCAAGTGGCCTATGTTTCGCAGGAATGTTGATTCATTTTCGTTCTGGTGAATTTCAGGCGCTCGATATGTCCACTTTTTAGCAAGGGTCGTGCCAAAATTTCCCGTGAATTTTGGCATGACTTGTGCTAGAAATTAGGCATATCGAGTGCCGGGATTTGCTGCAATGGGAATGAAACAACATTCCGACAAACCATAGACCTATTTTTTATGTCATTACTCATTTTTATTATAGTTTAAGAGTTGAACGAGGAGACTTAATCGTAGGAAACATGTCGAACAACGAAAAATTGGGCCTTCTGACCACGATGCAGATGAGATGGATTATGAGGGTGAACAAAACTACCTCAACTATTTATCTGCTAAGCACAGTCAAGGTTTGCAGGACGGCCTTGATGATGGTACTAACGCCGACATCGACATCGACGGCACGGGCATCGAGGGCGGCGCCGAGACTGGCGAGGAAGGTACCGGCGCCGAAGACGCTAACTAAAAGAAGAAGCAGAAGAAGCAGAGGATACGAAAACCTAACAAACTCGACATTGGACGACTGCTCATCACAAAGATGGCCCCTAGCAAGTTTGAGCCATTAGAGCCGGATGAACGTCGCAAGTGCTATGGGAACCAACTCGGATGCATCCTAAGGGAAATCGCGAGCATCAACGATGATGACTTAAGGGGTAAAGAACAGTTGAAGTAGTTGCTCCTAAGAAACATGCATAAAAGATTCCAGTTCCCCAACCGGGATGACAACATAGAATTCCCGTGGGATGATCCGAAGATGAAAAAGATTAATAATCACACTATGAGCATGTTAAGAAATGATTTGGCCTCCTGGAAAGGGAGGGTGAAATGAGCTATTGAGGCTGATGAACCCCTCTCCAAGATTCTGGAAGAAAATCCAACACTTATGGAAGAGGAGTTCCAAAAGTTCAAGGACACTTGCGGTACCGAGGACTCCAAGGCTAAGGCTCAGAAATTCAAGAGCCTTCAGCAAAGGAACACGGGAACCAACATCTCGGAAGTCGTGGCTACCTTAGCAAAAGGCCCATCTGGGATAAGCTGGACGTGGAACATGAAGCCGCGGGTCTCCCAGACCCCTTCGCGAAGTTCACCAACCCCTTGGAGCGTGACTTCATCAGGGCCCTCTACAAGTGGGACAAGGGAAATAAGTTTTTTTACACGGACCCGGTCACGAGGAAATTGATTAGAATACTGGTAATTATTCTTTTACCACCTTACATTTAGCTTATGATCAAGTCGACTACACATTCGTAAACGGTTCACATTCCTTTTATAGGAGAAGCAACACAAGATTGCAGTCGAAAGCGAGTCTTCATCGATGAGGCCCAAGTGGGACACCCCTCTCAACCGGACCTTGAACGGACTTAAGGGACTCCCTTTGGACCAGCGGCCACAATATGGACATGTGCACGTCGCTGGAGACGGCGCCACACGGAAGGTCTTTTACAATGAGGGCCCGAAGGCCAAGAAGCTGAAAAGGAAGTTCAGTCAGGCGGACATCGACGAGAAGGTGAAGCTTGCGTTCGAGAAAAAAGCAGCTGAGGACACAAAAAAAGCAGCTCAGGAGAAAAATGAGTTGGTCCAGCAGGCAGTCGCTGCAGCTGTAGATGCCTATAGAAATGATTTCGCTACTTACTTGATCCCGGCTATCATCAACTGGACGAAGGAAAATCCAGACAAGGCGGTAGATGATTTACCCATGCCCAGCTTCGTTGGGAGCAAGTCGGTGAACATCACAACCGCACCATCACCTACTCACGCAACCGCGCCCGCACCCGCACCCGCTAATAGCAGCCCGTCATCATTCTCTGGCGCGCTAGGCGGGCCATCATCTATGGCTGAGCTCGACACCCTCACGGTAATTACACATCGCACCAACATATATCTAGAATATTCCGTTTTCGTTGCCTTTCACAAGTTTTACGCCGCAGGCCTGTCTTTGCAGGCTGACGAAATCTTGTGCACCGTATTTTCTACTTGATCAAAGGCCAGAAGGTGGACGTGGGAAAGGCAGTGATAACGAAGCCCTTGGAACTCACGTTCCATGGCCAGCCGATCCCCGGTGGCCACTTCAGGGTTACCTTGTCGAGTGTGAAATCGGGGCCCGAGGATTTGCCTCCTCCAGTACGGCCCGGGGGAGAGGACGACGAGACCCCTCTGTAGCTTGGAAACTGCAAGGGTTGGATGCTGCTATGGCCGAAGAATCTTCTTCGTCTGGAGGCAGCCAAGAACACACCAATAACCACACATCAACAAGCAGGTATGAACACCACCACCCCGCCTATGCAATTACCAGTGCCTGTAGTGCTGGTGAGAGCGGCGGACGACGTGAGGAAGGAGGGTCCAATAGTGGCTGATGTAATCGCCCCCGTAGAACAAAGAACGGATGATGAGATGGACGAGGATGACCCTCTTCGGTTCCTCAATATAGGCGCCTATGACGATGACTTAGAAATGATGAGTCAGCTATATGACGACTCGGGCTATCAACATGCTGATAAGGAGATGGATGATGTGCCTGCCGGGCAGGAACGTCCTAGCAGGGTTGATTGCAAGAAGTCTCTCTTCATACAATCCTCACAGGACACGCCTGAAGATGCCGCCTCAACGCAGGCTCAACTAGACGAGGGTCGTACAGTGCTTAGCCCGACAACTGGGGCAGGGGTTAAGGAAGGGTCTGGAAGGTCAGCTCAAGAAAAAGGAGAGGAAGAGACTGGTGAAGAAAGGCTCTGCTGCCTACAAACAAGCCAGAGCACATAGCAGCCAGATGGCGGATTTTGAAGAACGTGTACCCGTCAAAGGTGCGGCCATGTTCCATTTTGTGGGCGAGCCGATGCTAATGCCAAAACCGCTGGAGGCCATATCTGGGGATCTCAGGAGACTGCACGACCATGTGTTGTCGACTGAGATAAGCCTACTAGCCTCGAAGGACAAGTGATGATGGTAGAGGTGGCTTCCACGACGAGCATGTGTACTCTGGTGGAAACACTGTATCTCTGATCACGCTATGTCGACGCGCGCCTGCGTCATTTCCTTGCTGAAGGTGGTGGCTTGAAGCTTGGTTTTGGGGATGAAAATCCCGAGATCAACCTAGGGCTGGACTCATCATCATTGATGCATGTGTGGCGGTTACGTCTTGAAGGCTTAGCTTAGGAGCTGTGTATTTCTTGTTTTGTTTTAGTCTTTTACCATAGGTTAGTGGTTTTCTAGTAGAGTTACTGTCACCAGGCATGCGTCCTTGGATTTTATTTTTCAGGCCAAATTTGTTCGCCTGTTGGATTTTGAATAACGAATATAATATGGTTGTGTGCATCACCCGATGTAGAGGCAGGGGCTATCCTCCTTTTCAAATAAATAAATTTGGCAACGAAACTAAACCAAATATAATTCTAGTTGTGGTTGCCATTGATGATAAAATTTAAAACCAATGTGTGGTGCCTTAGAAAGCAATGTGCACCAATTTGATAGTGGCAGCTTGGGTTGATTTTGTCACCAAGTGATGAACATACAGAACCAGTCGTGTTAAGAACAAAGAAGAAATTGTGCATCATTTTGTGGAGATGATGTAGCAAAAAGGACCTTGCGGTCGGGAAAACAATGAGCCTATAATAGACACTAGAGATTTCTTCGTAGGCGGCCGATTCTACCTACAACTCACATTAACATGTAGGAAGGTGCCATTGTAGTCAGTGACGGGAAAATAGAAAGATGAAGAAGGTGACTTGAGAAGGAGAGAAATTGCCTCCGAGGCAACATTTATTGTATTTCGTGTAGGCTCACATCAAGTCTTCAATTAAATGGAAACATCACTCGTGCTAAAAGAATAATCAAATTCAACGAGACACCGAAGCATCCAACGAGACACCGAAAGCACGAGGTTTGATCGTTGGTGGATTAGGGGTACAACTCTTATCCTAAGCATCCAACCGGTGATTAGTTCAGAGGCAATGGTGTATAATCACTTACATAATTAAGTGAATACTCTCCTGACATAGTTGGTGTGAAGGTGTTTTCACATTAGATTGTAAGAATCAACTCAAAACTGTTTTCTTCATTTTTGTCAAAAAGCCTAAGAGATACATAAAAAGGCCATGCAATAATAACGCAACAACTTTGAGCATTGACACTGACTTATAGAAGTCCTTAATTCCTTCTTGGTGTGACACTGGAAGGAACAATCTCCATGTTTTGTGTCCACACGAATAGCATGACCGTGTGGTAGGTGATTATATGAGCATGAAAGAGAAGGGTCGCATTGTGCCTACATGGTGCGATCATAAAAGTTTCAAACTAACAACAAATATATTACCCAATATAGTGCAATGACATGATTTGTTGCAAATAAATAAAAATAGTGCAATTGACATGATGAAACGGATCCTGACAAGTGTCACACGTGTGGCACGCACACATGACAACTCTGAACTTTTTGATGACAAGTTTAGTGATACGAGGATGGATATTTTAGTTGTCAAGCATATGACAACTTCTTTTCGGATGATAAATTTCAGTTTTTCTTTTAGGGTTTGTTTTTCTTTTTGGATGACAATTTTCATTGTAAAAAAGGTCAAGGCCAATTTTTTTTTCTCATATGGGAAGCACAATGGATTTTTTTTTTCTCCAAGTGCACAATTGATTTTATTATATATCGCATCTCAGAGTGTCCACGAACCCTTTTCCACGACGTGTCATGGAATAACGAACCATGCACGAAGCACGCCAGAAAATTGTCAATCACATTACTGACCCTACAGAAAGCTAATCAATCCCATCAGAATCATCAGATGATCTCTAGTATTTTGAGTGGATTTCGGTGCAAGCATGAGCATGTGGAAGGCCAAAAGAATGACCAGGAAAAGACAAGAGAAGATTAGACACGGTTGTTGGCAGGTCACCCTAATGCCAAAAACGCAATCTCCGTCTCCATCCAAAGCGCCCAAAACACTACGGTGGCCACATGCCCGATATGCGTGCAGTTCGAACGTAGCCATGCTTCTGTTATCATCACCATGGCACCATCTGATAACCGGGCAAGAGGTTCGTGCGTGTACAGCAAAACACGGTACGCACGGCGAGCTGTTGGCGTGGAGACAGCGTGTGCATGCGAACATTGGATCCTACGAACGGGCTTTTGCCCCCACGTGTGACCTCTGTCAGTCTGTCTACTACTGTACATCGAACATACATACAGGACAGTGACACTGTCCAGACACGAAGCTGAATTATCGTGTCTTGATCGATCTTTATCACATATGTAGTCCCACGCTTTCGAACATTTAGGACCAGGAATAATGGAGCCCCCCTGGACACATGGTACCGATCACTGGTTGGTCAGGCCTTGCAAACCTCCAAAAATGCTGCAGTCTATCTGATGGTGAGTTCTCTCCCATAATGCCAGGAGTAGTACTGCTAGTAATAAGCCATCTCCATCGACGGCCACTTAAGCAACAACCAAGTGGTACATTTATTTAACGTGTTAGGTCAGGAGTAGTAAACCGCATAGGTAGTGTATTAAAACTGAGCTACTGGAGAGCAAGACAAGCGCAGAGCAGCAATCATATGCTGCTCTTACTAACATCCAAACCCCCAATCTTGCCACATAAACAAATGAGTGCTGATGGCCTGGCCAGTTTTATTATAATCTTGGAGGAGTATTTATTTTCTGCACCGACTGCAAAATTCCCTTTGCACTGATGGATCGATCGATGGGGGCATGTTTGTAGGGTGTGTAGAACCTGCAGGCCACATGTGCCCATCATGCCATAAAATATACAATCTCTCTGTGTCATGATCTACAAAACTTGAGAAGTAAACAAAGGTAGATGAGGATGATCTGGAATATCTTGGGCCATGGTCGCAGGGAAGGAAGAGGACGGCTCCACCTCCGTGGCTCCATGTTCATGTTGGGAATCAGGGGTGTTTGTTTCCAGGGACTTTTTGGTGTAGGGACTAGAAAAAGTCCCTAGCAAATCAAACAGGGTGGGACTTTTTTGGAACTTTTTGCTAAAAGTCTTTAGAAGCACCTCCTTGAGAGTCTTTTTCAAAAAGTCCCAGAGACTAGAAAAAGTCCTAGGACTAGAGAAACAAACACCACCTCAGACTCTTCTTCCTGTTTTTTGTTCGTACTTACTGGGCTAGCAGCATCAATGCCACTGTCCGGAGGAGCAGAGAAAATTTATGCGAGGGACATGGTGGGCCTGGACCGCCGGTGGAGACGAGTTTTACATCTCCTGCATGGGGCGCCAGCGGCCCGGTGGTCGGTGGGGCGACGCAGACAGTCAGGGGAACTTTTTTTCGGGAAAAAAAAGGACAGTCAGGGGAACGGAAGTGAGATGGGCAGATGGGTTTTATTACCACCGAGACATACAAAACTGTAACTGCTTCTGCTTTGCAAAGTACAGTGGTGCCCATTTTCTGCAGGGGTCATTCACTTCATGTTTGTACATTCAATTCCTAAATTTTACTACTAGTAGGCTGCAAGTATTTTTTTTACGTCATATTTCGCTCAATTATCCAGCATTCGTGAATGGCTCCCGAATCATCATGTACATAAAAGAAGATGCAAAGTCGGCAATCGACTCGAAAATAAAATAGTCATAGGGCCAAACAATACAGTGTATCGAGAAATTTTTCATAACCTGATAAAATAGAAAAACCAACAAAACTAGCCGGGAGCGCTAAAAACGCACTAGAGCGTGCAACTAAAGCCTTCAACTAGTCGTCCAGAAGAAGCACATGACCCGTCGTTGCTCATGAGGAACACCCCTACTCATTGGCGACACCCTCGAGAGGGTCACGATGCGAAGCGCCTCCACCACTGTGTGAGACGAGGCGGACATAGGTTTTCTCCTGAGTGTTGAGGGTAAGGAGATGGCCAAGGCGGCGCCCCAAGAGGAACGCAACATCTACATGCCTTGTCACCATCAAGGAGCAAAGCGTTCGCTCGCCACCATCCCCACCGTGTCGTGGTACCAAGCCACCCCACCACGACGGATCGGGAACACCAGATCAAGATCAAGCTTTGGCCGCCACCGAAGAGGAAAGCTTCGCAAAGATAGCTCACCATCCACATGGCCGAAGTACACCAGCCACCACGCTTCTCGCTGGAGAGCCAATCTGTGTACCCACCATCTGGGGTAGGCGCCCCGACGTCCAAGACCGTCTCCCTGCTACCGCAGACCACTAAATTGCCATCACGGTTGCACCTTGGCACATACATCACTCACATAGAGGTGGACCTCCACCGGTCCACATGACGAGTGGACCTCCGACACTGGGTGTCGGTGTCAAAACTGGCATATCTCGGGTAGGGGGTCCCGAACTGTGCGTCTAAGGCTAATGGTAACACGAGGCTGGGGACACGATGTTTACCCAGGTTCGGGCCCTCTCGATGGAGGTAATACCCTACTTCCTGCTTGATTAATTTTGAGGATATGAGAATTACAAGAGTTGATCTACCACGAGATCGCAGAGGCTAAACTCTAGAAGCTAGCCTATGATTATGATTGTTCTTCTTGTCTTACGGACTAAACCCTCCGGTTATATAGACACCGGAGGGGGCTAGGGTTACACAAAGTCGGTTACAGAGAAGGAGATCTAACATCCGAATCGTCAAGCTTGCCTTCCACGCAAAGGAGAGTCCCATCCGGACACGGGGCAAAGTCTTCAATCTTGTATCTTCATAGTCCAACAGTCCGGCCAAAGTATACAGTCCGGCTGTCCGGATACCCCCTAATCCAGGACTCCCTCAGTAGCCCCTGAACCAGGCTTCAATGACGATGAGTCCGGCGGGCAGATTGTCTTCGGCATTGCAAGGCGGGTTCCATCTCCGAATACTTCATAGAAGATTCTGAACACAAGGATCGTGTCCGGCTCTGCAAAATAATTTCCACATACCACTATAGAGAGCACAATACTTTATAAATCTAATCTGCTGACAACTTTTCACAATGTGTCCTTACACCGCGGCCTGGTTTATTACAAACCGTTTTTCCCAGCCTACCACTACACGTATTGCGAGGCGGTTTTATTGGCACGTCTTGTCGAAGCAGAGATCGTGTCCCCCTTATTGCGGGATTCTCATCAATACGGGTGTGGGTAACCCAACCACGCCTGTTGGTATGATTCCTTGTTTTTAGGAAAGTCCCAAACGGTCACACTGAGGACGCTTGGTATTCACCCCCTTTATAGAGGGACCGAGGCCTATCCCTTTCTTCCCACGCTTGCTCCTTCCCACACCTCGAGTTCCAACACCCAAAGCTCAGGCTTAAGCACTTCAGACCTTCAATCATGTCCAGATCCAACCTTCAAGGTCGGTGGATGGCCTCCTTTGTCACAGAGGAGGACATTGCGAAGCTCAGGTAGGCCAGGTATCTGATCGCCGACATCAAGTACAGGCTTCCTGCCCAAGGGCAGGTCATCCCCACTCCGAACCCAACGGGAGCGTCGTATTTGTTTCACACTTCCTCCGAGGCTTAGGCTTTAGTCTTGATCCCTTCATGAGAGGGCTCATGTTCTATTACGGGCTAGATTTTCACGATCTAGCTCCGGATTCCATCCTTCACATCTCGTCGTTTATCGTCTTGTGCGAAGCCTTCCTCCATATCACCCCACACTTCGGCTTATGGCTCAAGACCTTCAATGTAAAGCTGAAGGTGATCGATGGGCGACACACAAAGTGCGGAGGCGCTGTAATAAGCAAAAGCGCCGATGCCCCATGGCCAGAAGGTTCCTTCTCGAAGGTGTCCGATTTATGGCAACGGAGGTGGTTCTACATCACAGCTCCCCGAGGCACAAAGTGGGCGGCTGCCCCTGCCTTCTGCTCGGGCCCTCCGCCTCAACTGGTGTCGTGGGCCAACATGGAACTGGACTGGGGGGCTGCTAATGACGTACCGACATTGCAGAGCCGTATTCGGGAGCTTCTTGAGAGGGATATCAACCTCATCAAAGTAATTCAGGTAATGCTAGTTCGACGGGCCCTGTCGTGCAAACGTCGACCTCTCCGGATGTGGGAGTTCAACCCAGAAGGACTGCGAACTATTCAACACTTCTTCGGCATGACGCTCGAAGGGATGTATAGGTTATTCTTTGGACCACGAATAAAGTGTCTGGACACCATCGAGGATGCGGGCCTGAGCTGCAATCGTCCAGATACCCAAGTAAGTAACCCTGCAACCGAACACTCTGTTCATTTTTATCACAACATTATTCTGAAAACTATCTGCGGCCAGGATTGGCTCAGCAAGGCGGAGAGGATCAGGTGTCCAGCCCCGCTTCCTAAAGGCTCGCCGAATCCTGCGTTATCTAGGATGCTTAGACGCGCGCTGAATGAAGTGCCATCGGGGAAAGATGAAGGGAAGAGGAGAGAAGCCGAGAACGAGCTTCATACATTGTACATCCAAACCGGGGGGATTAATGTCTCCACAAAGGAGGATAATCGGGGAGGTGAACCTAAGGTTCCCTCCCCCGCGGGAAGAAAAGGGCCGCCTCCGAAGACTTGGAGACGGAGGTGCCTAAACAAGGGAAGAAAACTTCGCCAGGGAGCCCTGCCCCAGAGGGCGTCCTCACCGCGCAACACCCGCAAACGGGCCAACCCTCCACCGAGCTATAAGTTAAAAGTATTTTAATAAATATATACTACTTTTTCCTCCGGGAGCAATAACCAGGATCTATCTCGTGCAGTCCGGCTAGTAGCCCTTCTCAACAGAGTTCGTCTTCGGGGGATCTTCTTCCGGAGATGATGGAGAGTGAAACTCCACCTGCCTCCCCGCCCCATGGGGCGGGCGACCCCGAGGTGTCGTCATGGAGGATTACTGATCCGTCAAGGCCAGAAGTCAATGCTTCGGCGACCCAAAGCCTGGAGTGTTCGGCTCCCAAGGAGGGTAATAGGAAGAGTCTGGGACTGTCCGGCACTCAGCCGGACACACTGACGGGCCTTCTGGAGCAAGCTGCTCTCTCATAGGATGACCGTACTTTAATGGGTATGGTGTTTGAGAAGATTTCATCCGCCAAAAGTGGGTTGAATGAAGCTTTTATGAGCCTGCTCAAAGGCTTTGAGGTATGCAACAAAATACGTAATCTTTCGGTTGTACCACACATGCTAGGTGTGCTCCGTATAGATAGCAGCCCCTGAGACTCTGGTTGCCAGCCCTAGGAGGCAAACGGAGGATTACACTCCCAAGTAATGATCGCACTGTATCATGTGCAAATGGCTAAGGGTCCGGCCGTTGACTGGACTGCTGAATTCGCCAAACTGAGGCGACGGCTTGATGTGGCAGATGCCGACATCGCGCTTGTGAACAAGCGGCTTGACGAGTCATAGGGTATGTGTATTTTTGGATTATCAGCAAATATCAAGAGGAGCATGATGCTAATATCTATAATATGCTGCGACTGCAGATGGAGCTGCTGCCGTGGAGGCCCTAAGGGCGGAACTTGCCTTAACCAAGGAAGAAGCCAGGATAAGCAATGTGGCTGCCCTGAAGGCGGCCGAGGAGTTAAGAGCCGAACAGGCTGCTCATCGCCGGAGCTAGGATAAAATAGCCGAGATGGATGTGGAGCTGAAAGAGGCCACCAGCCGATATGAACTCCTTGAAAAGGAGAGCCAAGCGAAAGCGGCTGACCTGAAGAAGGCCTTGGATGCAGCCAAGGAGACACGCTCTGAAGTCAGAGCTGTGCGGGAGGAGCTTCGACAAACCGGAAATATTGCGATAGGGAGTTCCTATTTGTTGCGGATGAAGTTCAGAGATACAAAGTATGCTCCTCTGGATCAGTTATGGAGTGCTGCGGACGCGTATGCGGACCTGGCGAAAAAGTACTGCTGATGCGACCAAGTTCTTCAAGGATTAGAAAGATCAGGAGGTGGAAAGGCTGTTCTGGTCGCAGTTCAGTGCTCCGACGCGTCCGCTGCCATTGAATGAAAGGATAGCCGCTTGGGCCAAGCTCCATAGGTTGTCCGGTCTTGCAATGAGATCTGTCATAGATCATCTTTGGCCGAAGGGACCAAGGCGGGATAGTTATTTTGGTTTAGTGCAACAATTCCTTGGCGATGTGTCACGTATCGACGCTGTAAAGAAGTCGACATGCATAGAAGGTGCGCGGATGGCTCTTTCCCGTGTTAAAACATATTGGGCAGATATGGAGGCCACCGATATTGCAACCCCGAGTCCGACAGGAAGCCAGGACCCGACCGAGCACTATTTTGAGCAAGTCATAGAAGGCGCCCATATAATAGAGTCTCAGTGCTCGAAGAGTGTCATGTTCGAGTGACAAGTCATTCGATTGTAAAAACAATGCTATTTTAATTATAAAGGTTGTGTTTATACTTTTGCCCGAAAGTATTGTAGTCCTGATGGCGTCCCCCATCAGCTTCTAAGTCTTGGCAGGAGATGCAACAGGCTCATCCTCCTCCTCATCATCACTCCTCCTAATGGAAGGGTGTTCAAGCACTCTGGCAGTAGTCGTCCTTGCTCTCTTCTTCTTCTTTCCATCTCCAGCATCCTCCTCATCATCAGACTGTTCAAGTGTGAATTGCATAGTTTGTTGAGTTGGAACTTTCCTGGGTTTTGACATTGGAGCTCTCCTAGGTGGAGCTTTCTTCTGAGAACCAGGCTGGTGGCAGCAGCAACATACTCTTTCTTCAACACCTTCTTCTTGGAGGTGGCCTCATCTGCAATGAAATCTTCATCTTCGCTGTCAGATGTTTTCTTTTTCTTAGACTTGGTAGCAGCCTCTGGCAAGTTGCTTGGGGTGCTCCTGCTACTCTCATAAAAACTGCTCTCACGACTAGTGCCTGCGCTAAGACTAGCTTGCTCCTTAGACCTGTTCTGACTGTCATTGCTCTCTGACATTGCTACAACTAGCCCCATGAATAGATGAGCATCACAAATACAACTTGTTTTACAAAAAATGAGACAAAAACTTAACTTTAGTTTTCTGCAGAAAGCATTTTGGAGCTACCGATTTGATAAACTCGGTGACACTGAAGCACTATCAGAGTCTAAAAATGTGGTTTTGGTCAGACCAAGACACAGTTCAATTACTCTGAGATGCTATGGTTTCACAGAGAAAGTGATTTTGGTCTCACCGATTAGTACATTTTGGTCAGATTGAGTTGTACTTAGTGCAATGGCTAATGCCAATCGGTGTGACTAAAACTTTTAGATCTGTCGGTCCGAGATGGGTTTGGCGGAAACCTAACCTTAAGTTTTTGCATCAAATCTACTCTAAGGAATTTATTTGCTAGATAGATTGAATTCATACGTGGGAAGAATAAGGCAGTATACTTTGCGCAATAATTGGAATAAAGGATAGCACAAAGGGTCAAATCCGTACCCTAACTTGGTGGCAGATTACTACGGCAACAACAGCGATGGAGAAATCCATTGACGCGGCGGAGACCAGTGGCGAAGGCGCACTGGCGAAATAGGAACGATCCGAAGACCAGAAGGCGGCAGTGCTGGGGAGGCATGGGAGAAAGTGTTTGAAGAAATTTCCAAACTTTGAGCCGCGGTATATATATCCAGACGCGGTCGGTGTGACCGAGTGGAACGTCTTGGTGGCACCGAGATGTAAAACTGTCTGCAGTTGCTGCAACTCAGTGTGACCGAATCATTCGAATCGGTTGCACCGAGATAAAACCTAGACCAACTTAATGATTTCGGTGAGACCGAGTTGGAAGTTGGTCTGACTGAAAATCAATAAGAGGTTTTGGAAGTTAAGCCCTTGAAGGATCGGTGGCTCCGAGTGCTCCTCACCCATAGGGTCCGAAAGACTTGTTCAAATTTTGTGATGTAGCATGAATAGAATTTGAGACGAGAAGAGCATAGATAGCTAGAGGGGGTACTTAGGCATTCTTGTCCATCCATTTGGCCAAAGAAAAACCAAACAAGCAAAACTACAAATGGATGTCCTCAAATGGAGAAAATTATGCATTCAACATGCTCACACAATAAGATGGCAAATAAAACATATGGCAAAGCATGCACATACACTCTAGCATCTATCAAGCAATTGGCGACGACTAGGTCATCTATATATGAGTATATTGACTTAGGAGTCAAATGAGAACATTTGATCATAGGTCATACTCATCGTTTAAGCACAAGTGGGGTTACCACTTTTACATAAAGCATTGTTGTGTTCACACCTTTAGAGTTGCTTTAGCTCAATTCTTAGAGCAAAGCTACCCCTAGATGTGATATCTCCCCCCCCCCTACGAGGGATGAACTAACCTTGGGTTTTGTCGATGACGACTTCATGTAGATGTTGAAGATGTGGATGCTCAATGTTGATGCAGATCATTTGGAGAAATCCATTGGAGTGAGTTGCACTTTCAATATCTACATGGGTTAGTCCCACAAGGAACATAAAAGGGTATCCATAGACATAGAGTGACATACAAATACAATGATGTCCATGAAAACATTAGGTTACCTTGTCCCTTGTCTTACAAACAAGAGGGTTTATGACTCCATGATCGTGTGTAAGATATGAAAGTTGATTGCACATGTTCTTGCCCAAATGAATGTGAGTGAAGTATGTTGGTGGAGTCACCCTCAAGAACTCTCTAGTTCTTCTTCTTTGGGATCCACATCAACTTGATGGGAATCCTTGGAGTTGTAGTCGTACTTGATGAAGTAGAACTTGATGTAGTCTTGGGAACCCACTTGACCATGGCCTTAGGAGCTTATTCAAATGAATCAATGTCCTCTTGAAGCTTGTCCTTGCCTTTTAGCTTGTGGTCTTGTGGTGGAAGATCATCTTGATATTGTGTCCCCTCAAAGGAAGTGGGATCACACTTCTCTTGTTGAGGAACAAACTTAGTCTTGGGGTATTGATCTTCTTCCCACTCAACTCCATTGGCATTGAACTTTCATTCAAAACTAACACCTTGATTCTTTCGATGCCTTCCTTGCTTGCGCACAGTTTCCTCAAATTGCTTACTTCCAACAAGGCTCTTGTAAACACCTTTCTCTATAATTCCTTTCAATAAGCTATTTTCTTGCTCAAGTGTAACTTGTCTAAGAGAATCATTAGTGGAATCAAGAGAACTACTAAAAGCAACAATATTGGATTTAACATTGTTATTGTTACTACTAGAGGAAGAATCTTTCTTGCTCTTATTACTAGATTTTACTTGTGGCATGTAAGCAGACAACAGTAAACGCTTGGCAACGTAAGAACTCTTCTTTCAAAGATCATCATAGCTTTTAGGAACCCATGCTCTTGCTCTAAATTTATCTTCTCGAAGTGTAGCTTCTCATGAGTCCTTAGGAGCTCTCTATGATCCTCTAGAGTTGTTTCATGAGCTAACTTAAGAGTGTTTAGCTCTTTAGTTAGACGCTCAATCTCTTTCTTATCATTCTCATTCATTTCATCTTGATTAGCATGATTATTAGCAAGTTCATCATAGTTTTCATCACTAGTATTGTCAACAAGCAAATCACCATCACGTAGCAAATCATCTTCATCGCTATTGAAACCGACATGCTCGGGGTGTGATACCTTGGGGCCTTTAGCCATGAAGCATCTTCCAATTCCTTCGTTTGGTGAGTCAAATATGTCGTCGGAGTTGGTTGACACAAGTGCAAGACCGGCAACACCTTCATCTTGAGTATATTCGGAGTCGGAGTGATAGCTTCTCTCATAGTAGTTGTCGGTGTCAGTACCGGATACCCATTCACCAACGTGAGCTTGATGTTTTCGTCTTTTGTAGCCCTTTGATGGCTTGTGCTTCCTTTCTAAATCCTTGCTTCTATGAGAGGGTCTTCGTTCATAACGATCATCTCCACTCCTTCTCTCTCTTGGTGGTGATTCATCTCTTTTACTTCTCCTTTTTGGTGAATCTTCTCTTTTCTTGTACGGAGCCATACACTCATTGGAGTAGTGTCCGAGTCTTCCACAATTGTAGCAATTACGATCACGACTAGAAGATCTTTTGTCAGTGTAGGATCTTGACTTGGAGCTTCTCTCTTTGCTTCTATTCTTGTAGAACTTATTGAAGTTCTTCACCATTAAGCTCAATTCCTCATTGAAGACTTGTTTTTCACTTGATGTTGTAGGATCATAACATGAAGCTTTGTAAGCACCGCTTGACTTGTTGTGGAGCTCTTCCTTATCCTTGAGTGACATATCATGAGCAACAATTCTACCATTGACTTTTGTGGGCTGGTTGAGATCTTTGTAGTTGGGCATCATTTGGATCAATGTGCACACGGTATCATAATTTCCATCCAAGGCTCTTAGGATCTTCTTGATGATGAATTTATCGTTCATCTCTTCGCTTCCTAAGCTGGCAATCTCATTTGTGATGAGAGCAATCCTAGAGTACATCTCAGCGTCTCCTTCACCATTCTTCATTTTGAACTTGTCAAGTTGACTTTGAAGCACATCCAATTTGGATTCCTTAACGGACTCGGTACCTTTGTGCGTATCTACCAAAGTATCCCAAATTTCCTTTGCATTCTCAAGGCGGCTGATTTTGTTGAATTCTTTGGGGCACAATCCATTGAAGAGAATATCACAAGCTTGAGTTTTGTATTGCAACATCCTCATTTCTTCTGCTGTCGCTTCACGATTAGGTTCTCTTCCATCCTTGAAGAAATCACCTTGCAAGCCAATACACACAACAACCCAAATGGTGGGGTTATGACGAAGAATGTGCATTTTCATATTATGCTTCCAACTAGCATAATTAGTACCATCAAAGTAAGGACCTCTACGGTGGTAATTTCCCTCGCTAGACGCCATACTCTCCTAGCTAGGTTATGAAACCAAGGTTATGATCACCAAAGCTATGGCAATCAAGGCAAATGGAGACCAAAGCTCTAATACCACTTGCAGGATCGAAAGTAGGTCTAGAGGGGGTGATTAGACTACTTGACCAAATAAAAATCTAGCTTTTTCCCAATTTAGTTGGTGGCAGATTTTAGCAACTAACACAAGTCAAGTAGTCAACCTACACATGCAATTCTAGGTGTATCACAACGGAATGTAAAGCATTGCATATGAAGGTAAAGGGAAGGGATTGGAGAGTGCAAACCGCAATGTAGACACAGAGATTTTTGGCGTGTTTCGATAGGTGGTGCTATCGTACATCCACGTTGATGGAGACTTCAACCCACGAAGGTAGCATTATATTATGATTGCATGTGATGCTTAACCTTTATGCATCTTATTTTGCTTAGAACAACAGTAGTAAGATGACCCCTTCACTAAATTTCAAGATAGAAGTGTTCTCCCCGAGTATGCACTATTGCTAAAGTTCGTTGTTTCGAAGCACCTCGTGATGATCCGATGTGATAGACTCTACGTTCACATACAACGGGTGTAAGCCAGTTTTGCACAAGCAGAATACTTGGCTTAAAATTGACGAGCCTAGCATGTACAAACATGGTCTCGGAACACTAGAGACCAAAATTTTGAACGTGAGTCATATAGTAGATATGATCAACATAGAGATGTTCACCATTGATGACTACCCCATCTCACGTGATGATCAGACATGGGTTAGTTGATTCAGATCATGTATCACTTAGATAACTTGAGGGATGTTAATTTAAGTGGGAGTTCATTAGTAATTTGATTAATTGAACTTAATTTATCATGAACTTAGTCTTAATAGTTTTTGCATATCTATGTTGTAGATCAATGGCCCGTGCTACTGCTCCCTTGAATTTTAATGTGTTCCTAGAGAAAGCTAAGTTGAAAGATGACGGTAGCAACTACACGGTCTGGGTCCGTAACTTTAGGATTATCCTCATTGCTGCATAGAAGGATTATGTCCTTGATGCACCGCTAGGTACAGACCTACTACAGGAGCTACTGCAAATGTTATGAATGTTTGGCATGCTCGATCTGATGACTACTCAATAGTTCAGTGTGTCATGCTTTACGACATGGAACCGGGACTTTTGGAATCACTTGATTTTGATACTTGCGAGCCATGCCTCATGGGTAAGATGACTAAAACTCCGTTCTCCGGAACAATGGAGCGAGCAAATGATTTATTGGCAATAATACACACCGATGTATGCGGTGCGATGAGTGTTGATGCACGCGGCAGCTATCATTATTTTATAACTTTCACGGATGATTTTAGTAGTGTAGGATCAAAAGTAGGTCTAGAGGGGGGGGTGATTAGACTACTTGACCAAATAAAAATCTAACATTTTACCAATTTTAGCAACTAACACAAGTCAAGCAATCAACCTACACTTGCAATTCTAAGAGTATAGCAGCGGAATGTACAACATTGCACATGAAGGTAAAGGGAAGGGATTGGAGAGTGCAAATGCAATGTAGACACGAAGATTTTTGGCGTGGTTCCGATAGGTGGTGCTATCGTACGTCCACGTTGACAGAGACTTCAACCCATGAAGCATAACGGCTGTACGAGTCCACGGAGGGCTCCACCCACGAAGGGTCCACGAAGAAGCAACCTTTTCTATCCCACCTTGGCCATCACCCACGAAGGACTTGCATCACTCGGGTAGATCTTCACGGAGTAGGCGATCTCCTTGCCCTTACAAACTTCTTGGTTCAACTCCACATCGTGTCGGAGGCTCCCAAGCGACACCTAACCAATCTAGGAGACACCACTCTCCAAAAGGTAATAGACGGTGTGTTGATGATGAACTCCTTGCTCTTGTGCTTCAAATTATAGTCTCCCCAACACTCAATTCTCTCACACAGATTTGGATATGGTGGAAAGATGATTTGAGTGGAAAGCAACTTGGGGCAGGCTAGAGATCAAGATTCTTGTGGTAGGATTGGTATATCTTGGTCTCAACACATGAGTAGGTGGTTCTCTCTCAAAAAATGAGTAGTGGAAGTGTAGGTACGTTCTAATGGCTCTCTCTCAAATGGAGATGGGGATGGAGGGGTATATATAGCCTCCACACAAAAACCAACCGTTACACACATTTGACCCAACCCTGTCAGACCGAATAGAAGAACTCGGTGAGACTGATTTAGTTCAAAATGTGAATGTTAGGAATCTCGGTGAGACCGACGGGAACAGCTCAGTGTGACCGACATGCTAGGGCTTAGGCAAAGCATCAAGTCGGCGACACCGATTGCATCAACTCGGTGAGACCGAAGTGAAACAAAAGACGACAGAGTGGATGTCAAGCTAACTCGGTGTGAGCAATTGCACTAACTCGGTGAGACCGAAAGAGTCCAACAAGTTACAGGGAGGTTGCAAGGCCATCTCGGTGAGACCGAGATCAATATCGGTGTGACCGAACTGTTAGGGTTTCTGGCTGTAGCTATGTAAAATGAACTTGGTGGCTGTGGGTAGAAAGAATCGATGTGGCTGAGTTTGACTTTGAGTTTTGGGCATATTTGGGATGAGAAAGTGGTTGAGAGATTTGGAGCAATATCACTAAGCATTTTGAGCAAGTAGACCATAAAGCAACACCTCATCCCCTTTTAATAATATTGGCTTTCCTATGGACTTAATGTGATCTTGGATCACTAAAATAGAAATGAAGAGTCTTGAGCTTTTAACAATATGTGTCCTTAGCATTTTGAGGGGTCCACATTCCTAGTCCATGCCATGCCAATCACTGAAGGGACATTTACATCTGTGCCCCTAACTCGAATCCACTACTCAGATTTGCCCCTAATTTGGAAGCATGCTCAAATTTGCCCCTCCGCCGTTAAGTCACTACTCAGAAATGCCCTTCCGTACATTACTATAGCACTTTCCGTCCAATACTGTAGCACTTTCCGTCTGCTACAGTACACATGGGCCTCTGACAGTCAAAGGCCTTTGACTGGACGGAAGGGCATTTCTGAGTAGTGACTTAACGGCAGAGGGGCAAATTTGAGCATGCTTTGAAATTAGGGGCAAATCTAAGTAGGTGGTTCGAGATAGGGGCAGAAATGCAAATGGCCCATCATTGAACTTTCTGAAATATTCAAACTTGAATGGATATTAGTTCAATGAACTATATGTTGTTATGAATTACCAAAACCACCTAGGGATTAGTTGCACTTTCAAGTAGGTATGGGTATGTCTACTTGATGAAACACAAGTCTGAAAGATTTGAAAAGTTCAAAGAATTTCAGAGACAAGTGGAGAATCATCATAAAAAGAAAATAAAGTTTCTACGATCTGACCGCAGAGGCGAATATTTGAGTTACGAGTTTGTCCTTCATTTAAAACAATGTGGAATTGTTTCACAACTCACGCCACCTGGAACACCACAGCGTAATGGTGTGTCTGAACATCGTAACCGTATTTTATTAGATATGGTGTGTTCTATGATGTCTCTTACCGATTTGCCTTTATTGCTTTGGGGTTATGCATTAGAGACTGTTGCATTCACTTTAAATTTGGCATCGTCTAAATCTATTGAGGCGACACCGTATGAACTTGTTTGGCAAGAAACCTAAGTTGTCGTTTCTTAAAGTTTGGGGATACGGTGCTTATGTCAAAAAGCTTCAGCCTGATAAGCTCGAACCCAAAGCGGAGAAGTGTGTATTCATAGGATACCCTAAAGAGACCATTAGGTATGCCTTCTACCATAGATCCAAAGGCAAGATCTTTGTTGCTAAGAATGGGTCCTTTCTAGAGAAGGAGTTTCTCTAGAAAGAAGTGAGTGGGAGGAAAGTAGAACTTGATGAGGTAGTTGTACGTTCTCTCGAATTGGAAAATAGTACACTGGGGAAAACCATTTCCGTGATGCCTACACCAACTAGAGAGGAAGCTAATGATGATGATCATGAAACTTCAGATCAAGTTACTACTGAACTTCGTAGGTCGACCAGAACATGTACTGCACCGGAGTGGTACGGTAATCCCATCATGGAAGTCATGTTATTAGACCACGACAAACCTACGAACTATGAAGAAGCTATGATGAGCCCAGATTCCGACAAATGGCTTGAGGCCATGAAATCTGAGATAGGATCCATGTATGAGAACAAAGTGTGGACTTTGGTGGATTTGCCCGATGATCGGCAAGCCATTGAGAATAAATGGATCTTCAAGAAGAAGATAGACGCTGATGGTAACATCACTGTCTACAAAGCTCGACTTGTTGCAAAAGGTTTTCGACAAGTTCAAGGGGTTGACTACGATGAGACTTTCTCACCCGTAGTGATGCTTAAGTCTGTTGAATCATCTTAGCAATTGCTGCATTTTATGATTATGAAATTTGGCAAATGGACGTCAGAACTGCATTCCTTAATGGATTTCTTAAAAAGAGTTGTATATGATGTAACCAGAAGGTTTTGTCGATTCTAAAGGTGCTAACAAAGTGTGCAAGCTCCAGCGATCCATCTATGGACTGGTGCAAGCATCTTGGAGTTGGAATATACGCTTTGATAAGGTGATCAAAGCATATGGTTTTATACAGACTTATGGTGAAGCATGTATTTACAAGAAAGTGAGTGGGAGATCTGTAGCATTTCTAGTATTGTATGTGGATGACATATTGTTGATTGGAAATGATATAGAATTTATAGATAGCATAAAAGGATACTTGAATAAGAGTTTTTCAATGAAAGACCTCAGTGAAGTTACTTATATATTGGGCATCAAGATCTATAGGGATATATCAAGACGTTTAATAAGACTTTCACAAAGCACATATCTTGACAAAGTTCTGAAGAAGTTCAAAATGGACCAGTCAAAGAAAGGGTTCTTATCTGTGTTGCAAGGTGTGTAATTTAGTCAGACCCAAAGCCCGACCACGGCAGAAGATAAAGAGAAAATGAAAGTCATTCCCTATGCCTCAGCCATAGGTTCTATCATGTATGCATGTTGTGTACCAGACTTGATGTGTGCCTTACCATAAGTTTGGCAGGGAGGTACCAAAGTAATCCAGGAGTGGATCACTGGACAACAATCAAGAACATCCTAAAGTACCCGAAAAGGACCGATGATATGTTTCTCATTTATGGAGGTGACGAAGAGCTCGTCATAAAATGTTACGTCAATGCTAGCTTCGATACAGATCCAGATGACTCTATGTCACAAACCAGATATGTATTTATATTGAGTGGTGGAGCTGTCAGTTGGTGTAGTTCCAAGCAGAGCACCGTGATGGGATCTACGTGTGAAGCGGAGTACATAGCTGCTCTGGAAGCAGCACATGAAGGAGTTCATATCCGATCTGGGTGTAATACCTAGTGCATCGGGTCCAATGAAAATCTTTTGTGACAACACTAGAGCAATTGCCTTCGCGAAGGAATCCAGGTTTGACAAGAGAACCAAACACATCAAGAGACTCTTCAACTCCATTCGTGAAAATGTCAAGGATGGAGACATAGAAATTTGCAAAGTACATACGGATCTGAATGTGGCAGACCCATTGACTAAACCTCTTCCGCGGGCAAAACATGATCAGCACCAAGACTCCACTGGTTTTAGATTCATTACTATGTTATCTAGGTTATTAACTCTAGTGCAAGTGGGAGACTAGTGGAAATATTCCCTAGAGGCAATAATAAGGTTGTTATTATTATATTTCCTTATTCATGACAAAAGGTTTATTATTCGTGCTAGAATTGTATTGGCTGGAAACTTAACTACATGTGTGGATACATAAACAAATATCGTGTCCCTAGTGAGCCTCTACTAGACTAGCTCGTTGATCAAAAGGTTTCCTAACCATAGACATGAATTGTCATTTGATAACGAGATCACATCATTAGGAGAATGATGTGATGGACAAGACCCATCTGTTAGCTTAGCATATGATCGTTCAGTTTATTGCTACTGCTTTCTTAATGTTAAATACATATTCCTTTGACCATGAGATAATGCAACTCCCGGATACCGGAGGAATACCTTGTGTGCTATCAACTATCACAACGTAACTGGGTGATCATAAAGATGCACTACATGTATCTCCAAAGGTGTCTGTTGAGTTGGTGTGAATCGAGATTGGGATTTGTCACTCCGTATGATGAAGAGGTATCTCTGGGCCCTCTCAGTAATACACATCAAAAGAGGCCTGCAAGCAAAGTGACTAAGGACTTAGTTACGAGATGGTGTATTACAGAACGAGTAAAGAGACCTGTCGGTGATGAGATTGAACTAGGTATGGAGATACCGACGATCGAATCTTGGGCAAGTAACATACCGACAAACAAATGGAATTACGTATGTTGTCATAAAGGTTTGACCAATAAAGACCTTTGTAGAATATGTAGGAACTAATATGGGCATCCAGGTCCTGCTATTGGTTATTGACCAGAGAAGCTTCTTGGTCATGTCTACATCATTCTTGAACCCGTAGGGTTCGCATGCTTAACGTTCGTTAATGATATAGTATTATATGAGTTTGTGAAACAGTGACCGAGTGTTATTTGGAGTCCCGGATGAGATCATGGACATGACGAGGAGCTCCAGAATGGTCCAAAGGTAAAGATTGATATATAGGACGATGTTATTTGGTCATGGAAAAGGTTTCAAAATGTATGGAGTATTCATCGGATCACCGGAAGGGGTTCCTGGAGGCCCCGGGAGGTTATTGGGCCATATGGGCCAAACGAGGGAGCACACCAACCCACAAGGGGCTGGCGCGCACCACCTCTAGGCCGCCAGCCCTAGGGAAGGAAAGGGGGAGGGCTATCCCTCCTACCTTCCACTCCACATGAGAGAAAGGGAAGGGGGGACCCCTCCCGCCTTCCTCCCACACGTCTAAGAAGGAAAGGAGGGGGGCCCAAGGCGGCTGCCCTAGGCAGCCTCCCCTCCTCCCCCCTCCCCCCCCACATATATATATATATATATATATGTGTGTGTGTGTGTGTGAGAGAGAGAGAGAGAGAGAGAGAGAGAGAGGAGGGAGAGGGGCAAGACACAATGATCCCCAAGCCGTGTGCGGCGCCCCGTCTCCCTCTAGTTCTAGTTCCTCCTCCGTCCATGTCTGTTGTGCTTAGCGAAGCCCTGCGGATAGTTTCACTACCATCGTCACCACGCCATCGTGTTACCGGAACTCATCCACTACTTTGCCTCTCTTGCTGGATTGAGAAGGCGAGGACGTCATCGAGCTGAATGTGTGTTGAACACGGAGGTGCCGTGTGTTCGGTACTTGATCGGGCGGATCGTGAAGGTGTACGACTACATCAACCGCGTTGATAAACGCTTCCACTTAACGGTCGACGAGGGTACGTAGACACACTCTCCCCTCTCGTAGCTGTGCATCTCTATGGATAGATCTTGCGTGTGCGTAGATTTTTTTTGTTTTCCATGCAACGTTCCCCAACACATATGTCCCCGTGAAAGCCATCACGACAACACGCCGCACAACTAGGGCAGTGGGCCTCCATCAAGCCAGTTCCACAACTCCATATTCGGCCAAGGGCGCACTCTCAAGGCCTGCCACACCCTTGTCACAGGAATCCAACCAGAGCTCCGCCGGGCCAGACCTGCCAGTCACTAGGTCACCTCGTGTGCCACCTCTCCAGATTCATCAAGCCTAGTGCTTCCGGTCGAGGTTGACCACCATGCGTCCCTGCGGGCAAGGAGGACGACTCACACCACCCGAGGCTATCGCTGTCAGCCACCGCCTTGAGAAAGCCAAGGCTTGACTTGTGCCGCCATGCATGCAGTACAGTGGCCCCTAGTCAATCCCAACCACACCACACTGCGCCATCATTCATCGAGTCCCACCACCGCATGCCAAGTTGATTAGTCCAAAATTGTATCATTTTATACTTTTCATTTTGTGTCGTTGTCGTAGGATTGTCTGAAGTTTACTGTGTTCACGCACCCTTTTGTTTGATTTCACCAGGATCTTGGTTGGGGAGGCGATTTAGAGCATTGAAGAATAAAACACAAGTATATGGGTGAAAATCACATTGATTGGCATAATGCGACCCTACCATAATAAGCAACTATCGAGTAGAGCAATTTGTAGCGACAACATATCTTGAAGGAGAGAGACGACGCCTGGTACAAGCTCCAACTCCATCTGGTTAACTATTTTACCACGGTGCCTTCAGATCATGAGTCAGAGCTACAGAGAGATCAGAAACTTCGCCAGAACCAAGAACCCTAGCCTCCAGAAGGGGTCTGGAGGCGGAATTGATAGAAGGGCTCCACCACGCCATCACCTCGATCAAATTAAAGAGACTCTGGCTTTAACCATCATCATCACCATGACCTTATTCGTCTCTTTGTAACACCAAACCCTAGGTGGATTCATATGTGTACTACATTGATCTTTCATCCATGATTACCATAAATATCCCTTTGATGCTTGTTGTCTCTATGTCTGAGTAAAGCCCCTAGTTATTGGGAATATTTAGGAACCTAGTATGTTTAGGTGTTGAACACCGATAGGATACATAATCCTTCTTTGCATCTTTAAGCTCATGTTTTTCATGATTGTTGTGTAACATCGACCACTCAATATTTTGCGTTTATGGCCATGAAGGTGTTGGGGAACGCAGTAATTTGAAAAAAATCCTACGATCGCGCAAGATCTATCTAGGTGATGCATAGCAACGAGGGGGGAGTGTGTCCATGTACCCTCGTAGATCGAAAGCGGAGGCGTTATGTAACGCGGTTGATGTAGTTGAACGTCTTCGCGATCCAACCGATCAAGTACCGAACGCACGACACCTCCGCGATCTGCACACGTTCAGCTCGGTGACGTCCCTCGAACTCTAGATCCAGCTGAGGTAGAGGGAGAGTTCTGTCAGCACGATGGCGTGGTGACGGTGATGATGAAGTTACCGGCGCAGGGTTTCGCCTAAGCACTACGACGCTATGACCGAGGTGTGTAACTGTGGAGGGGGGCACCGCACACGGCTAAAAGATCAACTTCCGTGTCTATGGGGTGCCCCCTGGCCACATATATAAAGGAGGGAGGGAGAGAGGAGGCCGGCCAGGTTGGGCGCGCCAGGGGGGAGTCCTACTTGGACTCCTAGTCCAAGTAGGATTCGGCCCCCCTTTTTTCCTTTCTTCCACCAGAGGGAAAGGGAAGGGAGAGAAAGGGATAAGGAAAGAGGGGGGGGGGCAGCCCCCTCCCCTAGTCCAATTTGGTTTGGGCAAGGGGAGGGCGCGCCCCTCACTTGTGGCCTCTCTCCTCTCCTCCAATAAGGCCCAATAGGCCCATTACTTCTCCCGGGGGGTTCCGGTAACCTCCCGGTACTCCGGAAAAAATGCCCGAACCACTCAGAACCATTCCGATGTCCAAATGCAACCTTCCAATATATGAATCTTTATGTCTCAACCATTTCGAGACTCCTCGTTACATCAGTGATCTCATCCGGGACTCCGAACAAACTTTGGTCATCAAATCACATAACTCATAATACAAATCGTCATTGAACGTTAAGCGTGTGGACCCTACAGGTTTGAGAACTATGTAGACATGACCGAGACATATCTCCGGTCAATAACCAATAGCGGAACCTGGATGCTCATATTGGCTCCTACATATTCTACGAAGATCTTTATCGCTCAAACCGCATAACAACATACGTTGTTCCCTTTGTCATCGGTGTATTACTTGCCCGAGATTCGATCGTCGGTATCATCATAGCTAGTTCAATCTCGTTACTGGCAAGTCTCTTTACTCGTTGCGTAATGCTTCATCCCGCAACTAACTCATTAATAACACTGCTTGCAAGGCTTATAGTGATGAGCATTAGTGAGAGGGCCCAGAGATACCTCTCTAAAACACGGAGCGACAAATCCTAATCTCAATCTATGCCAACCCAACAAATACCTTCAAAGACACCTGTAGAGCATCTTTATAATCACCCAGTTACGTTGTGACGTTTGATAGCACACAAGGTGTCCCTCCGGTATTCAGGAGTTGCATAATCTCATAGTCTGAGGAACATGTATAAGTCATGAAGAAAGCAGTAGCAATGAAACTATAACGATCATAATGCTAAGCTAACAGATGGGGCATATCCATCACATCATTCTCCTAATGATGTGATCCCGTTCATCAAATTACAACACATGTCTATGGTTAGGAAACATAACCATCTTTGATTAACGAGCTAGTCAAGTAGAGGCATACTAGGGACACTATGTTTTGTCTATGTATTCACACATGTACTAAGTTTCCGGTTAATACAATTCTAGCATGAATAATAAACATTTATCATGAAATAAGGAAATAAATAATAACTTTATTATTGCCTCTAGGGCATATTTCCTTCAGAAGGATATTACAATAGTGGCAATGGTGGGATGCAGAGGTAAAGAGGTGAAAAATAATATCCTTTCTTCCTATGACAATTGATAGGGGAATAACGAAGAACCAACCACTGGTCGTGTCCACGGGGTAACCCTAAATTGCCATTGCCATAACATGCCATGGTGAGGAATGATGGTGTCTTGTGTCATATGGAGCTACACAAGTAGCACGTATGTTGCACCAAGTTCCGCCCACTTACAAAAAGATGTAAGGTGGCTTACTTATCCGAACCTGGAACTATACATTTGCATATGTTACATTAATGTTTCTGTTTGTGAGGGTTTGGCTTGTAGATGCCCAAAACATGAGTGTTTTTGTTCGCTTCGGGGATCTTTGTTGTTTACTGTTTCTCCTGGTAGATTTTAAGAGACATGTTGACTTCAGTTGTTAAATGAAATCAGAGAGGAAGCTCTTTGTCACAAAATGATCCCTGATAAGTCGCTATACCCCTCGTAGTCTTGTGCAATCATGTGTGGTACAAACTACAAAACACATATGATTGCCTGTGTGTGGCACGCCATGAAATTTGAATTAGCATATCCTGGGATTTGGTATTGGGGCATATCGGCGTGTTTGTACTTGGTACCATAGACCCGAGCATCGGCACCCTACAATAGATTTCAATACTCAATTGGGTAACATGGTAAAGCATGGTGCCAACGAGTTGGAAACCAAGATAGGCGGGACCTGCTCTTCCTTGTAACTAGAGCATAGAAACTACAGACGAGGATCGACATAAAAGCACGCGTCCACACACGACTGCTCGGTGACGCGAAAACGACCATTTCTCGCCCGTTCCGAGATGTAATGCAATCTCGCCTCTGGGTGCAAGGGAGTAGGCTGGCCCAGTACTGTAGCACATTTGCCCTTTTTTCTCTCCCTTTTTTTGTGTTTTTCTTATAGATTTTCACAGTATGCATCAGTTTCTCATATTTTTATTCGGGGTTTTTGGTTTTGTTTATTTTTATGTATTTCTTTAATTTTGTGCTTACACATTGTACATTTTTTACATAGCTCAAGAACTTTTTTATAAACGTTCATCATTTTTGTAAATACATGATTAATTTTTTAATATATGTTTGATGTCTAATTTTATTCATATTTACACACCACCTACATAGTTTATGTGTGGCTAGATTCAAGCCCATGAGGCCATTTGATGTTGCTGGCTTACTGCCATGTGGGACCAGGTAGCAGGTTTGCCAGAATAAACAATCTTGTGTGTGACTTTTGTTCTGGTTCGGAGTCCATGTAGCGTATCTATTCGGGTGTTTGATCCCAACTGCATCATGTACTAAAAAAATGAATAAACTTCCACAGTGTTAAACCTTGAGGTACACATATCACGATCATTTGGCCTTCTAATTTCTAAATAAGCAACATCCATCAATGATAAATATAGAAAACATGTACCCACGAGTGTGCCGCTGTAGCTGGCACGGAGCGCACCAAACTATCTAGTTTCATATACATCTAAAACATTTTTATAATCGTTTAATATTTAAATATATATATATTAACATATTTTCAAATAGATGTTTGGAATATATTTTTGAATGTGTTTTAAATATTTTCAAATACATGATGAATTATTTTTTGAATTATGCAAAACATTTTCATAAAACTATGTGAACATTTTTACATCGTATTTAACATGTTTTAAATTCCATGAATATTTTTTAAATGAGTGAGCATGTTTTAAATTTAGCATATATTTTTTAAATTTGTAAGAAGCATTTTTTGAAATTACTAGATCATTTTTTACATTGTATAAACACTTTTTTTATATTATCACATACATCTTTTGAAACGAGTGGACATTTTTATAATGCTACGACATTTTTAAAGGTGTCAAGATTTTTTTTACATACGCTAACGAATGTTTTCACTGGGTTAACATTTTTTATATTCACAATTTAAATGTTTTAAAGTAATTTGAAGATTTTAGAATACATGCATTTATAATATTTCTATTAAAAATATGGGCGAAAACAAAATAAAACTAAAAACTAACTAACCTGCAGGCGATACATAGTAACGACGGGGAGGCAACTTCCTTGAGCAAAGGTTTCTTTGGTCTCGCAACTGGCGATACATAGACGCTTCCAACTTTACGGCTTGTGCCTTCATGTGACTGGTGGCCCGTTGGATCTAGCGCTGCTGAAAGAAAAATATGATCCGTAGAAAAATATTTCCCGTAGAGTTGAGCCACCTAGGGTCGACTTCGCGTGAGGAGCTCCTATTTGGCTCTTCGGGCGCCATGGAAGGGGCACCCCTATTTCTCGCTTTAAGCGATCACACGGGGAAGCCTCGCGTTGGGGGGAGACGCATATGGGCCCGTGCAGCCACGCGGGAGGCCACAACCTTTTTTTTTCATGTTTTCTGTTCTTGTTGTTTGCTTTATTTTGGACTTTTTTATACTTTAAAATATTCTACATATATACAAAAAACACTCTCAAAAACACATTCGAAAAATGTTGAACAACTACCAACTAACGGTAAGAGAGTGGAGTGGCTACCAGCCTTAGCGATCTCCTGGGAGACCAGGGTCGACCTTGCGTTCTCCCCTTTAAATTTTCATTTTTCCTTTAATCTGCGCCAAGATGGGCCGACCCAAGTACTGTAGACGCTTTAGCGAGGGTTCTCTATCGTCTCGCTTAATGCGAGAAATAGCATTCAGGCCAGGGAAGCTCCGTGGCGCCCATGCACTAACCCTGGTGGGCCGGCACATGTAGAGCGAGATGCGATCTCAGTTTATTTCCTCTGGGTTCGCTCCATCGCATTTGAAAAACAGAACGAAAAAATCGTAAACAACGAAATAAAATCATGAATTAGAAACTGTTCATGGATTTTGAAAAAAATTCATAATGTTGAATTTATTTTTTTCAATTTGAAAAAGTCCATCGAATTTGAGAAAAGTTCATCAAAAATGTAAATTAGTTCGAGGATTTTGAAAAACAGTTCATTGAATTTGAAAAATAGTTCATCAAATTTGAAAAAAAATCAAAATAGAAAAAAATTCATCGAAAATGAAAAAGACTTTCTCGATTTTGGACAAAAGTTCATCAATTTCAAAAAACGTTCATCAAAAGTGAAAAAGTTCATCAAATTGAAAAAAAAACATTGATTTGAAAAGAAGTTCACGCATTTGCTTTATCAAACCAGAAGAATAAAAAGGAAAAAAACGAAAAAACAGAAAACGAAAAAAAAAGTAAGAATGAAAGAAGGAAAAGGTTGTAACTTACCAGATCCCACTTGGTGGCGGGGTGGTTGCACCAACGTACCTCAATGAGGTAGTAGGTTTGCTGGTTTGTAAAATACAGAGTAATGGATTCTTGAAGCGTCAAATAGGAATTGCCCTTCGTGGATGGAGTTTGCGGAGCACATAACAAAGAGTAATTCGACAAAAATCATTGAGATCAGAGGAATAGCAGGACCACACTTATTTTTTATTTGAAAGAGAAAATGCAGACGGGTTAGCCTAAAAAAAGGAAATGCGGACATATATAACTTTTATTTCTTCAGAAACGGACGATGGATCTGTCTAGGACACATCTAGATGTAACATAGTTATGTCACATCTAAGCTGATGTCCACTCTGTTTGTAGTCTTTTTTTTGTCTTAATTTTTTTATTTCTTGTTGCTGCATTATATATTTGTGGGAGCTTAGATGTGACATCCTTAAAAATACATCTAGATGTGAATTAGACAAACTGATGGATGATCGTACGTTCACACAGCCAGATGCCCGACAGTCAGCCGACGCATGGGTGTAATGTTTATTCTGACACGCCAGGGCGCACATATATATCCATACTCCTGTGGACGAGTTGGTTGAATAGTCCCACCACTTTCGTCTGTTTTTTTCGTCTGGTTTTCTTTCGTCCTCTCCCTCCTCTCTTTTCTACGGGTTTATTTTTGTCAGGACCCCGACTCAGTGCCACACTGATCTAGCATGTAACACATCATATCACTTTGCGGTCTCACGCACGGTATTCCCACGGGTGTCGCCTTACCTTGCCCGGGACCGTTTGTTCCTTTTGGCACACGTATATGATAGTGTCGCTAGCATCCATATGACAAGGAGTCCCGGCTGACATGGCTAGTCGTGAACCCAAAGTGGCACTAACTTACAGGGACAGGCATACGTGACCCAACAACGAACGTGTCGGTCATCAACGAGTGAATCCGGGATGTAGCAACTGGGCTAGCAGGACTCCGGTAAACCGGGCTGTAGCAGTCTAACAAGACTCCGGTAGTCATCGCGTGACATTTTCCCGTAGGGACAGACACATGAACGAAGAATGACACATGCCGGCCAGCCTAAGTGTTCCGGAGCAGTAGCAAGCTACCAGGCTCAGTGGAAGCACTAGGAGACATTTCCCGGTAAGAGAGGCTACCAAGGATAAACAACTAGATAGTCAGATTCCACACATACCAAGCATTTTAATCATACACATAATATGCTCGATATGTGTAAATACAACATGGCATCACAACATGACTCTACAACTTAAATACTTTATTTAAAGGCTCAGAGAGCCATACATATCATACACACAAGTACGGGTCACACGACCCAGCATTCAAGTCATTCAAACATACAAGCCAACAATGGAAGTAACATGTCTGAGTACAGACATCTAGGAAATAAAAGAGGCTTGAGGAAGCCTGGCTATCCTACACGGTCCATCGTGAGCTCAGGATCACCACCTGGGCTTCAGCCTACTCGTCGACATCAACGTCTATGAAGAACCCATCAGAAGGGGTTGTAGCATCTTCTGTAAAACGTAAATTAAGCAAACATGAGTACAAAGGTACTCAGCAAGACTTACATCAGATCCTACATACATGCACATTATCAAGAAGGGTTGGTGGGGTTATTGCAGCAAGCCATCTTTGACTCTTGGCTAAGCTATCTTACGAGACACCAACTTTGTAACTGTTTTGCGCACTCGAGTCCACTACACAACACTTCAATACACCACCGAGGATCCACCTCTGTCATCCTATGGAAGAGCCATCCTCGACACTCACGCTTATCTTAAGGCTTTTAGTAGTATCCATTTACTTGTCTATGAACTGTATAGGCAACCAAGTAGTCCTTTACCGCGGACGCGGCTATTCGAATAGATAATGTTAACCCTGTAGGGGTGTACTTCTTCATACATGTTTCCACCACTAAGCGTCTGCACACGACATGTGGTCGGCAGACTTCAAGCGAAAGCTGACGTGGGTGTAGACCACGACCTACCTAAACACCTAAGTCTCTAGTCCAGGTTTATCGCCTATTCAGGTTCCATCCGTAGGGAGTCCGGCCGAGGTTTCCACATACGGCCCCGAACGGTGTGTGCAGGGTTCCCGACATACCAAACGGGCATCCGGTACACCATGCCACGTATCTACCGCATCACAGCCCACCCCGAGGGTCAGCGCTGCCCACGACCTCCAGTAAGCTACAAACACCAGAAACTACATGCAACTCCTGGACAGAGGACTAGGGTGGATAAGAAGTCGAGTGAGTCAATTAAGGATCCCAATGTATAGTAGTAGCTGATTCTTAAATCACACATATAGATCTCAGTGCTCAGGGACGGTTCCCATGAAACAACCCACCATGCACTCCTACATGGCCTCTCATCGATACCTTTATCAAATCGTGTTCAACATCGTCACTCTCGCTACCGACATGATCATTTCACTCTAGCCCATCACCCAGATGAACCAGACCTGACACAACTCTAAGCATAGCAGGCTAGCAAGGTAGGAAACACATTCACATGGCTCAATCAACTCATAGACATGCTAGTGGGTTTCATCTAGTTACTGTGGCAATGACAGGTCATGCAGAGGAAATGGGTTCAACTACCGTAGCACACAGCAGTTTGAAATGCGTTGTCTTAAATGCAGTAAAAGAGAGCAGAAGCGAGAACATGGGTTTGCATTGATATGATCAAATGGTCGGTTGCTTGCCTTGTGGGTCCGTAGACTAGTATTGCTCCTCATTTGGATACTCGTGATACTCTTCTGGGGCAGAACCTGCCGCAGAGAGCACGGATATACAATCAACACCAAACAATGTGCAACAATATGATGCATGCATGAGACATGGCAAAATGAGTGTATTGGGCTAATGCAACTATGACGAGATGAGTTTGAGCCATTTTGAAGCAAAGATTCAAATTGCAAACCCATATATCATCTTAAATAGTGCTTTATCATGTTTTGCACTAAACAACAAGTTAACTTGTTTAAACATGCATGAAACCAGTACAGATGGATAGATTGGATTTTTTTGATCATTTTTCATATATAACACTTTGCATTTGGAGTTGCAAATTAATTTCTATGAATTTTTGAAGTTTGCACTATTTTCTGGAATTTCCTGAATAAGATTAAATCCAGAAAAAGGGGATTATTGCATCAGCATTGCAACAGCAGGTCAATAGGGGTGCCCAGTTCAAACCTGACCAGTGGGACCCATTGGTCAGTGTCTCTCTTAGTTAATTAAGTTAATTAGTATTAGATTAAAACTAACCCATGTTTGACCAGACGGTAGGGCCCACATGTCAGTGACTCAGGGGAGTCAAACACGTGGTCAAACCACGCTGACTCACCGGCGTTTAGCCGCCGGCGACGTCCAGACGCGGCGGAGGCTGCGGGATTTGCCCTCCGGTGACCAAATGGATGGCGGAGACCATCTATGCATAGCTGGGAGTGAGCCGCGTCGAGTGGTGGTGGTGGTGGAGCTCTAGGTCGCCGGAGACGATGCCAACGACGAGCTGTGCGACTGCCGGAGTTCGGGTGAGGTCGAACTTGTCATTGTGGTGCTCTTGGAGGCTCCATGGCAGCTCCTACGCGGCCTACGTGACGAGGTGAACTCGTTGGACAAGGTGGCGTGACTGTTAGTTGGCCGGAGCGTCGTCGGCGACGAGCTCATGCGGCGGCGCATGCGGTGCTGCTCGTTGCAATTGAAGCAGAGGGCGGCAACAGGAATGAGAGGGAGGGAAAGGGGCAGAAGCTCACGGCGAAGACGATGACCTAGGCGGCGCGATCGGGGATGAACTGCTGCAACGGTGACGGTGAAGGGATCTTCGGCGGTGGCAGAGTCGGGCGAGGTTGATGCGGTAGCTTCGGGGCACGCGAGCGCTCGGGGCTCGGCCTGCTCGATGGAGAAGACGACGGTGGAGCTGCTGGACACGGTCAGGCGGCGCAGAGACGGCGGTGTCTACGACTACGACGGCGAGGTGGCAGTGGCTGCGTCGACCATGGCGGAGGGGAGCGAGGGAGAGGCGACGGGGGCGAATGGGTGTGTCCAGGGGGTCGAGAGGGCGACGTGGAGGTCGTCCAGCTCGTCCAAGGGCGAAGCGGCAAGCAGGTGGCGCCGTGGCGAGCTCGCGCTCGTCGGTGTCACCTCCCTGCCTGCCTGGCGGGGACGAAGCAGCTGGCTGGCGCGGGCCAGCATAGTGCTAGGCCGCCAGGTGGGCTGGGGCATGGGTTTGGCCAGGTAAGTCCCTTTCCCAATTATTTTTGTTTTATTTTATTTCTATAAGTTTGTTGCTTTTCTAAAAATACTTAGGCAACTTCAAAAATCACCAAACTACACATGGCCACTGTTTGGAATATATCCAACATGGAACATTTTAGTTTGGGATTATTTGAGCATGGCCATTGTTCAAAAATCACAAACTTTCACAAATTAACCTAAACCGCAGTAAAAACCAATCCGATCTAAAAAAACGGATCTAGTTTTTTTAGAAAAACCTAACGGACTGGAACAAAATCAGCGGCGGCGATGAGTTGATGGAGAAGGCGGGCGGCGAGGCGGGGCTCCGGCTGCGGCGGCGTGGGGCGACGGCAGCGGCGGCTTGCGGCGGCAGCGGTGGTGGTGGCAGTGCGGGAGGAGAAGGTGGCGGGGCGGCGACATTTATAGGAGGCCGGAGGGCGTGCTTGCGGGAGGGGCAGAGGGAGTCCAAGGCGGCGACGGCATCTACTACATTGGCCTTTCCGGGATGATAGTGCAATTTCATATCATAATCCTTAATGAGCTCCAATCATCTCCTTTGCCTGAGGTTCAACTCCTTCTGTGTGAAGATATATTTCGAACTGTTATGATCCGTGTATACCTCAAGATGAGAAAATGTCTCCATGTCTTCAGCGCATGCACTACGGCTGCTAACTCCAAATCATGTGTAGCGTAATTCAGCTCATGAGGTTTAAGCTGTTGTGAGGCATATGAAACAACTCTTCCTTCATGCATAAGCACTGCTCCAAGTCCTCGACGTGAAACGTCGCAGTACACTTGATAATCCTTTCGTTGATCTGGAAGAATCAACACTGGGGCTGTAACCAAACGTTTCTCCAACTCCTGAAAACTGGCTTCACACTCCTCAGTCCATTATGGGCTTTGCAATCCTGGAGAAATTCTCAATGAACCTCCGATAATATCCCGCGAGTCCAAGAAAACTCCTGATCTCTCCAACTAATGTGAGTGCCACCCGTTTAGTCACAGAAACAACCTTGGTAGGGTCTACTGATATTCATTCTTCGGATATAACATGTCTGAGAAATCCAACTTCTTCTAACCAAAACTCACATTTGCTGAACTTGGCATACAACTGATGTTCTCTGAGCTTCTCAAGTACCATACAGAAATGCTCCTTATGCTCCTCTTCGTTCTTTGAGTAGACCAATATATCATCAATGAACACCACAACGAACTTATCCAGAAACTCCATAAACACTTTGTTCATCATGTTCATGAAATAGGCAAGCGCGTTAGTCAGACCAAATGACATAACGGTATACCCATATAGCCCGTACCTTGTGGTAAAAGCTCTCTTAGGTATATCCTGCTCTCGAATCTTCAACTGGTGATAACCTGATCGAAGATTGATACATCTCCGCCGTATCTACTTTTCCAAACACTTTTGCCCTTTGTTTTGGACTCTAACTTCCATGTTTTGAATGGAACTAACCCGGACTGACGCTGTTTTCAGCAGAACTGCCATGGTGTTATTTTTGTGCAAAAATAAAAGTTCTTGGAATGACCTGCAAATCCACGGAGCAACTTTTCAGAATTAAAAAAATATTGGTGAAAGAATTAGCATCAGGGGGGCCACACCCTGGTCACGAGGGTGGGGGGCGCGCCCCCTCCCCTAGGGCGCACCCCCTCCCTCGTGGCCCCCCTGGACGTCCACTGACCTCAACTCCAACTCCATATATTTGCTTTCGCGGAGAAAAAAATAAAAGAAGAAGGGTTCATAGCGTTTTACAATACGGAGCCGCCGCCAAGCCCTAAAACCTCCTGGGAGGGCTGATCTGGAGTCCGTTTGGGGCTCCGGAGAGGGGAATCTGTCGCTGTCGTCATCATCAACCATCCTCAATCACCAATTTCATGATGCTCACTGCCATGCGTGAGTAATTCCATCATGGGCTTGCTGGACGGTGAAGGGTTGGATGAGATTTACCATGTAATTAAGTTAGTTTTGTTAGGGTTTGATCCCTAGTATCCACTATGTTCTGAGATTGATGTTGCTATGACTTTGCTATGCTTAATGCTTGCCACTAGGGCCCGAGTGCCATGATTTCAGATCTGAACCTATTATGTTTTCATGAATATATAGGAGTTCTTGATCCTATCTTGCAAGTCTATAGTCACCTATTATGTGTTATGATCCGTTAACCCCGAAGTGACAATAATCGGGATACTTACCGGTGATGGCCGTAGTTTGAGGAGTTCATGTATTCACTAAGTGTTAATGCTTTGGTCTGGTTCTGTATTAAAAGGAGGCCTTAATATCCCTTAGTTTCTATTAGGACACCGCTGCCACGGGAGGGTAGGACAAAAGATGTCATGCAAGTTCTTTTCCATAAGCACGTATGATTGTATTCGGAATACATGCCTACATTACATTAATGAACTGGAGCTAGTTCTGTGTCACCCTATGTTATAAATATTACATGAAGAATCGCATCCGACATAATTATCCATCACCTATCCAATGCTCATGAGCTTTTCACATATTGTTCTTTGCTTAGTTACTTTACCGTTGCTATTGTTACAATCACTATAAAACTGCTACTATTACTTTTCCTACTGTTACCTTACTTTCATACTACTTTGCTACTAAATACTTTGCTGCAGATACTAAGTTATCCAGGTGTGGTTGAATTGACAACTCAACTGCTAATACTTGAGAATATTCTTTGGCTCCCCTTGTGTCGAATCAATAAATTTGGGTTGAATACTCTACCCTCGAAAACTATTGCGATCCCCTATACTTGCGGGTTATCAAGACTATTTTCTGGCACCGTTGCCGGGGAGCATAGCTCTATTCTTTGAGTCACTTGGGATTTATATCTGCTGATTACTATGAAGAATTTGAAAGATCAAAGAACTAAAAATTATCCCTCAACTACGAGGGGAGGGAAGGAACTGCCATCTAGCTCTGCACTTGATTCTCCTTCCGTTATGAGTAAACTTGCGACACCTAAACCTGCTTTTGCTATTAAGTTTGATATGTCACATGTTATTGATGATGTCACTTCTGCTATGCATGATACTTGTGATGAAACTACTTCTATGCTTGATACTACTGTGCCATTAGGTGAATTTCTTGATGAACAACTTGCTAGGGCTAGGGAGAATGAAATTATTTAAACTGATAATATTGATGATAGTGATGATGAAGGTTCTCCCCCTAGATATGAATTGCCTGTTGTTCATGAGGGTTATGTTATGGATGAAGAAACTGCTAGAGATTTTCTTGCTTGCAATGATAGATCAGATCTTAAGAAATTATTAGCTTAGCTGAAACAAAAGACTCTGAATGCTAGAATGAAATATGACCCTGCTTTTGCTACTTCACCTATCTTTGTTACCGATAAGGATTATGAATTCTCTGTTGATCCTGAGATAATTACTTTAGTTGAATCTGACCCGTTTTATGGCACTGAATCTGAAACTATAGTGGCACATCTTACTAAGTTAAATGATATAGCCACCCTGTTTACTAATGATGAGAAATCTCGCTATTATTATATCCTTAAAATATTTTCTTTCTCATTAAAGGGTGATGCTAAGACATGGTTTAATTCTCTTGATCCTGGTTGTGTGCGTAGTCCCCAGGATATGATTTACTACTTCTTTCCTAAATATTTCCCTGCTCATAAGAAACAAGCTGCCTTAAGGTAAATATATAATTTTGTGCAAATCTAAGAAGAGAGACTCCCACAAGTTTGGGGGAGGCTTCTCCGATTACTTAATGCTTTGCCTGATCATCCTCTTAACAAAAATGAAATACTTGATATCTTTTATAATGGATTAACTGATGCTTCCAAGGACCACCTGGATAGTTGTGCTGTTGTGTTTTCAGGGAAAGGACAGTCGACCAAGCTGAATTGTTATTGAATAATATGTTGGCAAATGAAAATAATTGGAAACTTCCTGAACCAATTCCTAAGCCAACTCCAAAGAAAAGAGGTGTTCTATTTCTCAGTCCTGAAGATATGCAAGAGGCAAAGAAATCTATGAAAGAGAAAGGTATTAAAGCAGAAGATGTTAAAAATTTACCTCCTGTCGAAGAAATTCATGGCCTCAATATACCACCTAAAGAAACACAAGGTCTTGATAACCCGACACAGGTAGTAAAGGTAAACTCTCTTTATAGATATGATAAAGTTGAAATCCCATCTACAAAGTTTGCTAGCCAATGCTTAGATGAATTTGATAATTTTATGGATAAACAAGCAAATTTCAATGATTATGTTAGTAGACAATTGAAAAATAATTCTTATATGATTGGGCGCTTGAGTGATTATATGTCTAGAGTTAAGGCTGAACTTAAACTCACTAGTAAGCATGTTTCTATGGTCACCACTCAAGCAGAACAAGTACTTAAGGCTCAGAATGAATTGCTTGATGAAATAAATAATAAACATGACCTTGCTGTTAGAGTGGCTACTAGAACTGGTAAAATGACTCAGGAACCTTTGTATCCTAAAGGCCACCCTAAGAGAATTGAACAAGATTCTCAGAGAAATAACTTAGATGCTCCTAGTCCTTCTAAAAAGAAGAAAAAGAAAAATGATAGGACTTTGCATGCTTCTAGTGAACCTATTGTAGAAACACCTGAGAATCCTAATGATATTTCTATCTCTGATGCTGAAACACAATCTGGAGATGAACATGAACCTCATGATAATGCTAATAATGATGTTCATGAAGATGCTCAACCTAGCAATAACAAGGATATAGAAATTGAACCTGCTGTTGATCTTGATAACCCACAATCAAGGAATCAACGTTATGATAAGAGAGACTTCGTTGCTAGGAAGCATGGTAGGGAAAGAGAACCATGGGTTCAGAAACCCATGCCTTTTCATGCTAAACCATCCAAGAAAAAGGATGATGAGGACTTTGAGCACTTTGCTGAAATGATTAGACCTATCTTCTTACGTATGCGCTTAACCGATATGCTTAAGACGAACCCTTATGCTAAATACATGAAAGATATCATTACAAATAAAAGGAAAATACCTGAGGCTGAAATCTCCACCATGCTTGCTAACTATACTTTTAAGGGTGGAATACCGAAGAAACTCGGTGATCCCGGAGTACCCACTATTCCATGCTCCATTAAAAGAAATTATGTTAAAATTGCTTTATGTGATTTAGGAGCCGGTGTTAGTGTTATGCTTCTTTCCTTATATCGTAGACTTGAGTTAAATAAGTTGACACCTACTGAGATATCTTTGCCAATGGCTGATAAATCAACTGCTATACCTGTCGGTATTTGTGAGAACGTGCCTGTTGTTGTTGCAAATGTTACTATCTTAACAGACTTTGTCATTCTTGATATTCCCGAGGACAACAGTATGTCGATTATCCTTGGTAGACCCTTTTAAATACTGCAGGGGCTGTTATTGATTTCAACAAAGGCAATGTCACTTTTCATGTAATGAGCATATGGTACACTTTCCGAGGAAACAACCTCAAGTTCACAACATAAATTCTATTGGGAAAATTCCATCAATTATATTTGGAGTTTTGAATTTCCTCTTCTTACTGCAAAGAAAAAAATATGATATTCTTATTATTGGGGATGTTCATATCCCCGTTGAGGTAACCTAGTGTCACTTCAAAATTTCTCTGGTTTCATGTAATTCGGAATGAGTTTGTTAACAAGACTTGATAAACCTTGTTAGTGGATTCCTTTTGATGAGCATGAGATGGATGAAGTTAGAGGGCACAACTCTCTATTCTCTTCTTTTACTTTCTGTTACTTAGAATAAATAAAGTAGAAATAGTATATTTTGTCTGTTTTCTGAATTATCTATGAAATAAAAAATATCCCAAAAATAAAAGTTCCCCAAATGCCATGCCAATTTAATATGATTTTTTTCTGGAATATTTGAGAATATGTGGCACCGAGAACACAGTAGGGGGAGCAAGCACCTGGCCACGAGGGTCCAGGGCACGCCCACCCCTACAGGGCGCGCCCCCTGCCTCGTGTGCCCATGGTGGCTCCCCTCCACCTATTCCTGCACCCACACACTTCTTCTTCCTCCCAAAAATATCACTATCTAGCTCAAGTACGAGTTCTAGCTGGCCTTGCTGCCATTTTCGATCTCCTTGCTCAAAGCTCCATTCACAAAACTGCTTTGGGGGTTTGTTCTTTGGTATGTGACTCCTCCAATGATCCAATTAGTTTTTGTTCTAGTGCTTTATTCATTGCAAATTATTGCTGCTTAGGTGCCATGTTCTTGAGCTTGCATGTCAAGTTTATGAGGTTCCAAGTAATTCTAATGCATGATAGAGGCTTTAGGCACTTGTGGGAGTAGTTGCTATCAATTTTTGGTTCACTTTTACTTTGAGTCACTAAAAAATTTAGAATTTTTTTAGAGGAAGAAATATGTTCAGGAAAATGTACCAAGGTGGTTCTTCAAGGAAGAAAGGACCCCGGCTCGCATACGTGAGCAGGACGACAAGCCACCAAGGGAAGCTGACATGCGGCCTTGTGAATGGCTGTCAGAGAAGTTTATGGTCAAAGCTGGCATCAAGGATGAATTTGATTGATTCATTTGTGAGAAGGTTTAAATTTACATCCTCGCGCAATTCTCAAAGTGTCCTGTTTGATATTTATGATAAATCATATACCATGGACCTAGAAGATTTTACTATTGCTTGTAAACTCCCGCAGTGGGGAAGTGTTAATGAACCTCGTAAATCTGAATATAAAGTCTTTCTTGCTAGTATCACTGTGGGAGAATGTAGAGAAATAGCACAAGCTACCATAGGGAGCATTCATTTTCCTGCTATACATTATTTTGCTCTCTTCATTGGTAGATGCATTAACGATAAAGATGAAGCATGTCACATGTGTGTTCCTGATCTTTGTGTTCTCAGGAGTGCTGTATTAGGTGATAAACAATACAACTTGGGGGCAATTGTTGCATGTAGGTTGCATCATAATGGTTTAGCTGGAGACTTGTTTGGAGGAATTTATGCGACCCGTGTGGCTAATTATCTTGATATACCTATACATGAAAATGATACGGAGTTGCTTCCCTCTTATTTAGATTATAATGCCATGGTTAGTCATCATTTTCTTGAGAGGAATGAACAATTCCTCTAGTATCGACTAATCTTTGACAGACGTCGCGCTGTCCATATTACTCTCCCTGCTCTTGCCCTTGTTGATTATCAGGCAAAAAGAAGATATGTTATCACCAGGGAGGAGGCAAACGAGTACGAGAGGAGGACGGAGGCAGCTCGCTGCCATGGTGCAGCGCAGGAGGCAATGGCTGTTGGAAATATGCCCTAGAGGCAATAATAAAAGTATTATTATTATATTTCTTTGTTCATGATAATAGTCTTTTATTCATGCTATAACTGTATTATCCGGAAATCGTAATACACGTGTGAATACATAGACCACAATATGTCCCTAGTGATCCTCTAGTTGACTAGCTCGTTGTGATCAACAGATAGTCATGGTTTCCTGGCTATGGACATTGGATGTCGTTGATAACGGGATCACATCATTAGGAGAATGATGTGATGGACAAGACCCAATCCTAAGCATAGCACAAAGGTCGGTTAGTTCGTTTGCTAGAGCTTTTCCAATGTCAAGTATCTCTTCCTTAGACCATGAGATCGTGTAACTCCCGGATACCGTAGGAGTGCTTTGGGTGTACCAAACGTCACAACGTAACTGGGTGATTATAAAGGTGCACTACAGGTATCTCCGAAAGTGTCTGTTGGGTTGACACGGATCGAGACTGGGATTTGTCACTCCGAATGACGGAGAGGTATCTCTGGGCCCACTCAGTAATGCATCATCATAATGAGCTCAAGGTGACCAAGTGTCTGGTCACGGGATCATGCATTACAGTACGAGTAAAGTGACTTGCCGGTAACGAGACTGAACAAGGTATTGGGATACCGACGATCGGGTCTCAGGCAAGTAACGTACCGATTGACAAAGGGAATTGTATGCGGGGTTTGATCGAATCCTCGACATCGTGGTTCATCCGATGACATCATCGAGGAGCATGTGGGAGCCAACATGGGTATCCAGATCCCGCTGTTGGTTATTGACCGGAGAGTCTCGGTCATGTCTGCATGTCTCCCGAACCCGTAGGGTCTACACACTTAAGGTTCGGTGACGCTAGGGTTATCAAGAAGACAAGTATGTGATCACCGAATGTTGTTCGGAGTCCCGGATGAGATCCCGGACGTCACGAGGAGTTCCGGAATGGTCCGAAGGTAATGTTTTATATATGGGAAGTTGTTAAACGGACACCGGAAAGTTTCGGGGTCATACCGGTATTGTACCGGGACCACCGGAGAGGTTCCGGGGGTCCATCGGGAGGGACCACCCCTCTCGGGGGGCCACTTGGGCTGCGTAGGGATAGCAGCCAGCCCCTAGTGGGCTTGGCGCCCCGCCCCCTTGGGCCCATGCGCCTAGGGTTGGGGGGGAAACCCTAAAGGGGGCGCACCCCCCTTGCTTGGGGGGCAAGCCCCCCACCCTTTGGCCGCCGCCCCCCCTAGGGTTTCCCCTAGAGGGCCGGCCCCTTTGCCCCTTCCCCTATATATAGAGGGGTGAGGGGAGGGCTGCAACACACCATAACTCAAGGCGCAGCCCCTCCCCTCCCCAACACCTCTCCTCCTCCGTCCGTGCTTGGCGAAGCTCTGTCGGAATACTGCTGCACCAACTGCACCACGCCGTCGTGCTGCCCTTGGAGCTGCCTTCCTCAACCTCTCCTTCCTCCTTGCTGGATCAAGACGGAGGAGACGTCGTCCGTCCCGTACGTGTGTTGAACGCGGAGGTGCTGTCCGTTCAGCACTTGGTCATCGGTGATCCGAATCACGATGAGTACGACTCCATCATCACCATCCCCTTGAACGCTTCCGCACTCGATCTACAAGTGGTATGTAGATGCAAACTCTTCCCCTTGACTCGTTGCTTAGATGAACTCATAGATGGATCTTGGTGAAACCGTAGGAAAAATTTTAATTTTCTGCAACGTTCCCCAACAGTGGCATCATGAGCTAGGTCTATGCGTAGTTCTCTTTGCACGAGTAGAACACAATTTTGTTGTGGGCGTGGATCTTGTCAACTTACTTGCCACTACTAGTCTTTTCTTGCTTCAACGGCATTGTGGGATGAAGCGGCCCGGACCAACCTTACACGTACGCTTACGTGAGACCGGTTCCACCGACTAACATGCACTAGTTGCATAAGGTGGCTGGCGGGTGTCTGTCTCTCCCACTTTAGTTGGAGCGGATTCGATGAAAAGGGTCCTTATGAAGGGTAAATAGAAGTTGACAAAATCACGTTGTGGTTATTCGTAGGTAAGAAAACGTTCTTGCTAGAACCCAATTGCAGCCACGTAAAAGATGCAATAACAATTAGAGGACGTCTAACTTGTTTTTGCAGCGATTGATCATGTGATGTGATATGGCCAGAAGTTGTGGTGAATGATGAATTGTGATGTATGAGATCATGTTCTTTGTAATAGGATTCACGACTTGCATGTCGATGAGTATGACAACCGGCAGGAGCCATAGGAGTTGTCTTTATTTTTTGTATGACCTGCGTGTCATTGAAGAACGCCATGTAACTTACTTTACTTTATTGCTAAACGCGTTAGTCATAGAAGTAGAAGTAGTCGTTGGCGTGACAACTTCATGAAGACACGATGATGGAGATCATGATGATGGAGATCATGGTGTCATGCCGGTGACAAGATGATCATGGAGCCCCGAAGATGAAGATCAAAGGAGCTATATGATATTGGCCATATCATGTCACTACTTTATATAATTGCATGTGATGTTTATTATGTTTTATGCATATTGTTTACTTAGGACGACGGTAGTAAATAAGATGATCCCTTACAACAATTTCAAGAAGTGTTCTCCCCTAACTGTGCACCGTTGCTAAAGTTCGTCGCTTCTAAGCACCACGTGATGATCGGGTGTGATGGATTCTTACGTTCACATACAACGGGTGTAAGACAGTTTTACACAGCAAAACACGTAGGGTTAACTTGACGGGCCTAGCATGTACAGACATGGCCTCGGAACACGGAGACCGAAAGGTCGAACACGAGTCGTATGGAAGATACGATCAACATGAGAATGTTCACCGATGATGACTAGTCCGTCTCACGTGATGATCGGACACGGGCTAGTCGACTCGGATCGTGTAACACTTAGATGACTAGAGGGATGTCTAATCTGAGTGGGAGTTCATAATTTGATTAGAACTTAATTATCATGAACTTAGTCTAAAACCTTTGCAAATATGTCTTGTAGATCAAATGGCCAACGCTCATGTCAACATGAACTTCAACGCGTTCCTAGAGAAAACCAAGCTGAAAGATGATGGTAGCAACTATACGGACTGGGTCCGGAACCTGAGGATCATCCTCATAGCTGCCAGGAAACAATATGTCCTAGAAGGACCGCTAGGTGACGCTCCCGTCCCAGAGAACCAAGACATTATGAATGCTTGGCAGTCTCGTGCTGATGATTACTCCCTCGTTCAGTGCGGCATGCTTTACAGCTTAGAACCGGGGATCCAAAAGCGTTTTGAGCATCATGGAGCATATGAGATGTTCGAAGAGCTGAAACTAGTTTTCCAAGCTCATGCCCGGGTCGAGAGATATGATGTCTCCGACAAGTTCTACAGTTGTAAGATGGAGGAAAACAGTTCTGTCAGTGAGCACATTCTGAAGATGTCTGGGTTGCACAACCGTATGACCTAGCTGAACATTAACCTCCCAGATGAGGCGGTCATTGACAGAATCCTCCAGTCGCTCCCACCAAGCTACAAGAGCTTTGTGATGAACTACAACATGCAGGGGATGGTGAAGACCATTCCTGAAGTGTTCTCGATACTGAAGTCAGCAGAGGCTGAAATCAAGAAAGAACATCAAGTGTTGATGGTCAATAAGACCACTAAGTTCAAGAAGGGCAAGGGCAAGAAGAACTTCAAGAAGGACGGCAAGGATGTTGCCGCGCCTGGTAAGCCAGTTACCGGGAAGAAGTCAAAGAATGGACCCAAGCCTGAGACTGAGTGCTTTTATTGCAAGGGAAAGGGTCACTGGAAGCGGAACTGCCCCAAATACTTAGCGGATAAGAAGGCCGGCAACACCAAAGGTATATTTGATATACATGTAATTGATGTGTACCTTACCAGTACTCGTAGTAACTCCTGGGTATTTGATACCGGTGCCGTTGCTCATATTTGTAACTCACAGCAGGAGCTGCGGAATAAGCGGAGACTGGCGAAGGACGAGGTGACAATGCGCGTCGGGAATGGTTCCAGAGTCGATGTGATCGCCGTCGGCACGCTACCTCTACATTTACCTATGGGATTAGTTTTGAACCTTAATAATTGTTATTTGGTGCCAAGTTTGAGCATGAACATTGTATCTGGATCTCGTTTAATACGAGATGGCTACTCATTTAAGTCTGAGAATAATGGTTGTTCAATTTATATGAGAGATATGTTTTATGGTCATGCTCCGATGGTCAATGGTTTATTCTTAATGAATCTCGAACGCAGTGTTACACATATTCATAGCGTGAATACCAAAAGATGTAAAGTTGATAACGATAGTCCCACATACTTGTGGCACTGCCGCCTTGGTCACATTGGTGTCAAGCGCATGAAGAAGCTCCATGCTGATGGACTTTTAGAGTCTCTTGATTATGAATCATTTGACACATGCGAACCATGCCTCATGGGCAAGATGACCAAGACTCCGTTCTCCGGAACAATGGAGCGAGCAACCAACTTGTTGGAAATCATACATACCGATGTGTGCGGTCCAATGAGCGTTGAGGCTCGCGGAGGATATCGTTATGTTCTCACTCTCACTGATGACTTAAGTAGATATGGGTATGTCTACTTAATGAAACACAAGTCTGAGACCTTTGAAAAGTTCAAGGAATTTCAGAATGAGGTAGAGAATCAACGTGACCGAAAGATAAAATTCCTACGATCAGATCGTGGAGGAGAATACTTAAGTCACGAATTTGGTACACACTTAAGGAAATGTGGAATCGTTTCACAACTCACGCCGCCTGGAACACCTCAGCGTAACGGTGTGTCCGAACGTCGTAATCGCACTCTATTGGATATGGTGCGGTCTATGATGTCTCTTACCGATTTACCGCTATCATTTTGGGGATACGCTCTAGAGACAGCTACATTCACTTTAAATAGGGCACCGTCTAAATCCGTTGAGACGACACCGTATGAATTATGGTTTGGGAAGAAACCTAAGCTGTCGTTTCTGAAAGTTTGGGGATGCGATGCTTATGTCAAGAAACTACAACCTGAGAAGCTCGAACCCAAGTCGGAAAAATGTGTCTTCATAGGATACCCTAAGGAAACCATTGGGTATACCTTCTACTTAAGATCCGAGGGCAAGATCTTTGTCGCTAAGAACGGATCCTTTCTGGAAAAAGAGTTTCTCTCGAAAGAAGTAAGTGGGAGGAAAGTAGAACTCGATGAAGTACTACCTCTTGAGCGGGACAGTAGTGCAGCTCAGGAAGATGTTCCTGTGATGCCTACACCAACTGAAGAGGAAAATAATGATGATGATCAAGGTACTTCGGATCAAGTTGTTACTGAACTTCGTAGGTCCACAAGGACACGTTCCGCACCAGAGTGGTACGGCAACCCTGTCCTGGAAATCATGTTGTTAGACAACGGTGAACCTTCGAACTATGAAGAAGCGATGGCGGGCCCAGATTCCAACAAATGGCTAGAAGCCATGAAATCCGAGATAGAATCCATGTATGAAAACAAAGTATGGACTTTGACTGACTTGCCCGATGATCGGCGAGCGATAGAAAACAAATGGATCTTTAAGAAGAAGACGGACGCGGATGGTAATGTCACCATCTATAAAGCTCGACTTGTCGCTAAGGGTTATCGACAAGTTCAAGGGATTGACTACGATGAGACTTTCTCTCCCGTAGCGAAGCTTAAGTCCGTCCGAATCATGTTAGCAATTGCCGCATACTATGATTATGAGATATGGCAGATGGACGTCAAAACGGCATTCCTTAACGGGCATCTTAAGGAAGAGCTATATATGATACAACCGGAAGGTTTTGTCGATCCTAAGAACGCTAACAAAGTATGCAAGCTCCAGCGATCCATTTATGGGCTGGTGCAAGCATCTCGGAGTTGGAATATTCGCTTTGATGAGATGATCAAAGCGTTTGGGTTTATGCAGACTTATGGAGAAGCCTGCGTTTACAAGAAAGTGAGTGGGAGCTCTGTAGCATTTCTCATATTATATGTAGATGACATACTCTTGATGGGAAATAATATAGAATTTCTGGACAGCATTAAGGCCTACTTGAATAAGTGTTTTTCAATGAAGGACCTTGGAGAAGCTGCTTATATATTAGGCATCAAGATCTATAGAGATAGATCGAGATGCCTCATAGGTCTTTCACAAAGCACATACCTTGATAAGATTTTGAAAAGGTTCAAAATGGATCAGTCCAAGAAAGGGTTCTTGCCTATGTTACAAGGTGTGAGATTGAGCTCGGCTCAGTGACCGACCACGGCAAAAGATAAAGAAGAGATGAGTCTCATCCCCTATGCTTCGGCCATAGGATCTATTATGTATGCCATGTTGTGTACCAGACCTGATGTAAACCTTGCCGTGAGTTTGGTAGCAAGATACCAAGGTAATCCCGGCAAGGAACACTGGACATCGGTCAAGAATATCCTGAAGTACCTGAAAAGGACAAAGGACATGTTTCTCGTTTATGGAGGAGACGAAGAGCTCGTCGTAAAGGGTTACGTCGACGCTAGCTTCGACTCAGATCCGGATGACTCTAAGTCACAAACCGGATACGTGTATATATTGAATGGTGGAGCAGTAAGCTGGTGCAGCTGCAAGCAGAGCGTCGTGGCGGGATCTACATGTGAAGCGGAGTACATGGCAGCCTCGGAGGCAGCGCATGAAGCTATTTGGGTGAAGGAGTTCATCACCGACCTAGGAGTCATATCCAATGCGTCGGGGCCGATCAAACTTTTCTGTGACAATACTGGAGCTATTGCCCTTGCGAAGGAGCCTAGATTTCACAAGAAGACCAGGCATATCAAGCGTCGTTTCAACTCCATCCGTGAAAATGTTCAAGATGGAGACATAGAAATTTGCAAAGTACATACAGATCTGAATGTCGCAGATCCGTTGACTAAACCTCTCTCGCGAGCGAAACATGATCAACACCAGAACTCTATGGGTGTTCGATTCATCACAATGTAACTAGATTATTGACTCTAGTGCAAGTGGGAGACTGTTGGAAATATGCCCTAGAGGCAATAATAAAAGTATTATTATTATATTTCTTTGTTCATGATAATAGTCTTTTATTCATGCTATAACTGTATTATCCGGAAATCGTAATACACGTGTGAATACATAGACCACAATATGTCCCTAGTGAGCCTCTAGTTGACTAGCTCGTTGTGATCAACAGATAGTCATGGTTTCCTGGCTATGGACATTGGATGTCATTGATAACGGGATCACATCATTAGGAGAATGATGTGATGGACAAGACCCAATCCTAAGCATAGCACAAAGGTCGGTTAGTTCGTTTGCTAGAGCTTTTCCAATGTCAAGTATCTCTTCCTTAGACCATGAGATCGTGTAACTCCCGGATACTGTAGGAGTGCTTTGGGTGTACCAAACGTCACAACGTAACTGGGTGATTATAAAGGTGCACTACAGGTATCTCCGAAAGTGTCTGTTGGGTTGACACGGATCGAGACCGGGATTTGTCACTCCGTATGACGGAGAGGTATCTCTGGGCCCACTCGGTAATGCATCATCATAATGAGCTCAAGGTGACCAAGTGTCTGGTCACGGGATCATGCATTACGGTACGAGTAAAGTGACTTGCCGGTAACGAGACTGAACAAGGTATTGGGATACCGACGATCGGGTCTCGGGCAAGTAACGTACCGATTGACAAAGGGAATTGTATGCGGGGTTTGATCGAATCCTCGACATCGTGGTTCATCCGATGACATCATCGAGGAGCATGTGGGAGCCAACATGGGTATCCAGATCCCGCTGTTGGTTATTGACCGGAGAGTCTCGGTCATGTCTGCATGTCTCCCGAACCCGTAGGGTCTACACACTTAAGGTTCGGTGACGCTAGGGTTATCAGGAAGACAAGTATGTGATCACCGAATGTTGTTCGGAGTCCCGGATGAGATCCCGGACGTCACGAGGAGTTCCGGAATGGTCCGGAGGTAAATTTTTATATATGGGAAGTTGTTAAACGGACACCGGAAAGTTTCGGGGTCATACCGGTATTGTACCGGGACCACCGGAGAGGTTCCGGGGGTCCACCGGGAGGGACCACCCCTCTCGGGGGGCCACTTGGGCTGCGTAGGGATAGCAGCCAGCCCCTAGTGGGCTTGGCGCCCCCCCCCCCTTGGGCCCATGCGCCTAGGGTTGGGGGGGAAACCCTAAAGGGGGCGCACCCCCCTTGCTTGGGGGGCAAGCCCCCCACCCTTTGGCCGCCGCCCCCCCTAGGGTTTCCCCTAGAGGGACGGCCCCCTTGCCCCTTCCCCTATATATAGAGGGGTGAGGGGAGGGCTGCAACACACCATAACTCAAGGCGCAGCCCCTCCCCTCCCCAACACCTCTCCTCCTCCGTACGTGCTCGGCGAAGCTCTGTCGGAATACTGCTGCACCAACTGCACCACGCCGTCGTGCTGCCCTTGGAGCTGCGTTCCTCAACCTCTCCTTCCTCCTTGCTGGATCAAGACGGAGGAGACGTTGTCCGTCCCGTACGTGTGTTGAACGCGGAGGTGCTGTCCGTTCAGCACTTGGTCATCGGTGATCTGAATCACGACGAGTATGACTCCATCATCACCATCCCCTTGAACGCTTCCGCACTCGATCTACAAGTGGTATGTAGATGCAAACTCTTCCCCTTGACTCGTTGCTTAGATGAACTCATAGATGGATCTTGGTGAAACCGTAGGAAAATTTTTAATTTTCTGCAACGTTCCCCAACAATGGCTGATGTCGGTGTCAAAACCGGCGGATCTCGAGTAGGGGGTCCCGAACTGTGCATCTAAGGCTAATGGTAACAGTAGGCGGGGGACACAATGTTTACCGAGGTTCGGGCCCTCTCTATGGAGGTAATACCCTACTTCTTGCTTGACTGATCTTGATGATATGAGTATTACAAGAGTTGATCTACCACGAGATCGAAGAGGCTAACCCTAGAAGCTAGACAATGGTTATGATTGTTGTTGTCCTACGGACTAAACCCTCCGGTTTATATAGACACCGGAGGGGGCTAGGGTTACACAGAGTCGGTTACAGCGAAATAAATCTACATATCTGAATCGCCAAGCTTGCCTTCCACGCAAAGGAGAGTCCCACCCAAACACGGGGCGAAGTCTTCTGTCTTGCATCTTCATAGTCCAACAGTCCGGCCAAAGTATATAGTCCGGCTGTCCGTGGACCCCCTAATCCAGGACTCCCTCAGTAGCCCCCGAACCAGGCTTCAATGTCGATGAGTCCGGCGTGCAGATTGTCTTCGGCATTGCAAGGCGGGTTCCTCCTCTGAATTCTTCCGAAGCACCTATTGTAAAGAGCAGTACCTGGCTCCTCATTTAATGTTACGCTTCCTTGGCTTCTGTACTCCAATAATTTCCAGCTTCCACGTGTCAAGCGAATGTGAGGAGTCGGGGCATTTTTACACTTGCCACCCTAACCATATAAGTAAATCATCTATTTAAAGAGACGGGGATCTTTAGATCTAATCCATACCATCCTCCCCAAGCGAAGAATCATCAGAGCGCGCCCGAAAAAACATCCCAACTTGGCCGGTCCCCGCAGCTCCTCCTCCTGCCCTCACAGTGTCAAGCCGGGTGATTGGGAGAAGTGCACCGTATCCAACGATCAATTAGTGAAGTTGCAAACCTAGGGGTTCCTCCCACCTGCATACCTAGTCCCCATCCAAGCCGTATTAGCTACTTTTGACGGCGGGGAGCAAGCGGAGAATTTCCCCAATACATCTGGCGGGAGCGAGTATGCCTTGTCCCTTATCTGTTGAGGGGCATCAGATTTCCAATCCATCCATTCCTCCGCGGGCTCTTGGAGTACTATGGCCTCCAACTACATAATTTAACCCCAGTTTCCTTCCTGCATATCGCAGGCTACGTCGCCCTTTGCGAGTTATTTCTGGGTTGCGAAGCTCATTTTGAGCTATGGAAGAGGCTGTTTTGCCTCGTCCCTCGTAATCAAGAGGGATCAATATTCCAAGTTGGCGGAGCCGAGATATGGCGCATCGCCGGGACCGGATACCTATCTGGCACACTGAAGAAGGTATCCGAAGAATGGCCTTCCGAGTGGTTCTATATAGAGGACATCTCCCTCCCTGACCCAGTTCGAATGGGTCTTCCTGAGTTCACAAATACTCCATTGGTGAAGCGCCTCAACTGGCGCCCCCGGAGCCCCAAGGAGGAAGATATCAGAGAGGTCCCTCCATTGATGAGCAAGATACGAATGCTTGCTACATCCGGATTAACAATAATCGAGGTTATGGCCGTATGCATAATGCGGGGGGTACAACCACTCCAGTACCGAGGGCTTCCCATGTGGTACTTCAATGGTGAAGACGATGCTCCCCGCTGCGGTAGGAAAGGTCCGGACTCCCCCAATGCTCTAGTGAAAATACTATCCGAGTTATACAAAGGAGAAGAAGAGGAGTTCATTCGTATTAAGACACGAGACGTATTTTCCATGTACAACCCTCCCAGCTGGGTGAGTTGCTATCCTTTACCCAACTCTATCCGTTCTCCCAGTCCTTTAGCATGAATTTTTACTCTGCCCATCCATAATAGGAATGGTGGAAGTTTACCAAGGAGATCAATATCCCGGCTCCACAGCCAGAGGACCGCAACCGAGCCCTTGACCCCAAATTCGAAGTGGATCTGAATATATTTGTGGAGCTTGTCAAAGGGGTGTTCTACCAGGCGCGTTGTGATGACACCAAAGTGGCCATCATTGCTGACTATCCTGGCCTCCTCCCTATATCACATGTAAGTGAATAGGAGACTTTTTTCCAAAAAGGATCCACTCTTTCCGCCTTACCCACAGCATAATGCTTATATTTTTTAAAGGGAAGGCGATCGACGCGCCATGCCGAACCTGAGGCAACTCACCAAGGGGGAGTGCCTACGCCGGGTAGGCTTCCAAAAAGGAAGGCGAGCGGAAATGCGGCTGAACCATTATCAAAGAGGTATGGTTTTAAACATGCTCCGCGACAGTCATCTTAAAGTATGACACTGTCCTTGGTAGGAAGGACATCCGTCAGACTATATCCAGGGATCCAACTCGCCACGCCTCCACTAGCTGGGCTTTAGAGCCGGCCTCGAGGGCGGAGGTTAATACGTGGGCGACACTGAATAACCCTCGTATAGAGGATTCGGATAGAATATCGTCTACAAACTCCAAAGTAGAGAGCGCCATGAATCATCGGCTTTGGCGGGCCGCACTCCGCGACCCTGGTTTCTTCGAAGAAGCTTCCAATGCCTTCAGCTCGGGTAATGTGTACATCCGAGCTGCTTAAGATGGGTTGCTAGAGCCACAGACCAGTATTTGAAAGATATACAGGTATGTAAGATCTAATAATTACGTATATCAGTAGCCCATGAGACTTGAAACAGTTGGTACAACTGATTTAAGGATCATCGTATGAACATCTTCTTTCAGAGAAGAATAACCTGCTATCTCAAGAGCTGGAGAGGTGTCAAACCCAGCTAAGGGCAAAAACTGCCAAACTAGAGGGATCCAAGAAGGCTCCAACTGGTAATACTTTTCTTTATCAAGAAAAAACGTGATCACGTATACCAGCGGTTTCGACACATTGCCGATCTGATGACAGATTCCGCAGATAATCCCGGAGTGAATCCGGATATCCTACAAGAGGATGAACAGAGAGCTCAAAGGCACCAAGATGTTGGCGAGCGTATACTTACACATGTCAGGCAGGAGAAAAATGATCTCCTGGATGCAATCACACCGACCTCAACTCCAACTCCATATATTTGCTTTCACGGAGAAAAAAAATAAAAGAAGTGTTCATCGCATTTTACGATACGAAGCCGCCGCCGCCAAGCCCTAAAACCTCTCGGGAGGCTGATCTGGAGTCCGTTAGGGGCTCCGGAGTGGGGAATCCATCGCCGTCGTCATCATCAACCATCCTCCATCACCAATTTCATGATACTCACCACCGTGCGTGAGTAATTCCATCGTAGGCTTGCTGGATGGTGATGGGTTGGATGAGATTTACCATGTAATTAAGTTAGTTTTGTTAGGGTTTGATCCCTAGTATCCACTATGTTCTGAGATTGATGTTGCTATGACTTTGCTATGCTTAATGCTTGTCACTAGGGCCCGAGTGCCATGATTTCAGATCTAAACCTATTATGTTTTCATGAATATATGTGAGTTCTTGATCCTATCTTGCAAGTCTATAGTCACCTATTATGTGTTATGATCCGTTAACCCCGAAGTGACAATAATCGGGATACTTACCGGTGATGGCCGTAGTTTGAGGAGTTCATGTATTCACTAAGTGTTAATGCTTTGGTCCGGTTCTCTATTAAAAGGAGGCCTTAATATCCCTTAGTTTCCATTAGGACCCCGCTGCCATGGGAGGGTAGGACAAAAGATGTCATGCAAGTTCTTTTCCATAAGCATGTATGACTATATTCGGAATACATGCCTACATTACATTAATGAACTGGAGCTAGTTCTGTGTCACCCTATGTTATAACTATTACATGAAGAATCGCATCCGACATAATTATCCATCACCTATCCAATGCCTACGAGCTTTTCACATATTGTTCTTTGCTTAGTTAATTTACCATTGCTACTATTACAATTACTACAAAACTGCTACTATTACTTTTGCTACTGTTACCGTTACTTCCATACTACTTTGCTACTAAATACTTTGCTGCAGATACTAAGTTATCCAGGTGTGGGTGAATTGACAACTCAACTGCTAATACTTGAGAATATTCTTTGGCTCCCCTTGTGTCGAATCAATAAATTTGGGTTGAATGCTCTACCCTCAAAAACTGTTGCGATCCCCTATATTTGCGGGTTTATCAAAGATCTATCTTAGAGAAAAATTTAGCTCCTTGCAACTGGTCAAACAAATCATTGATCATCGGTAGTGGGTATTTGTTCTTGATTGTCACCTTATTCAACACACGACAGTCAACAACCATCCTTAAAGATCCATCTTTTTTCTCCACTAGAAGCACTAGGGCTCCCCAAGGTGACAAACTTGGTCGAATGTAACCCTTATCCAGTAACTCCTTAATCTTCTTCTTAATTTCCTCCAAATCCTTTGCGGGCATCCGATACAGTCTCTTTGATATTGGTCCGATGCCTGGCAATAACTCAATCAAAAACTCTATATCTCGATCCGGTGGCATGCCTGGTAACTCCTCTGGAAATACATCGGGGTAATCCTTCACCACTAGTACTTCCTCCTGAGCAACTCCCAAGAGAGAATTTACTTGGGTCCTCCTTGGCACTTGCCTGAATACATACTTAATCCTTTTTTCCCTCCGGGGTAGTGAGCATAATTGACTTACTGGCGCAATCGATGTTTCCTCCATACATCGATAACCAATCCATGCCCAATATCACATCCAACCCTTGTGACTCCAAAATTATTAAATCTGAGGGGAAAACATGCCTACCTATGGTCAATGGCATCTGAAAACATCCTTGGCTTGCCATATACTCCGCTCCTAGCGAGCTTACTAACATAGGTGTCCTAAGAACTTTGGTGGGCAACTTATTCTTATCCACAAATCCCCTTGATATGTATGAATGCGATGCACCGGTATCAAAAAGAACGATTGCATTAAAAGACTTAACCAAAAATTTACCTATAACTGCATCTGGCTGCTCTTCAACCTCCTCCACGTTAACGTGGTTCACTTCTCCCCTGTTGAAAGGGTTAGGCTTCTTCCTAGAGTTTCCGTTGCCATTTCCATTCTTTGCTTCAGAACATTCGATGGTGTAGTGTCCATTATTCCCGCACCTTAAATAAGTAATTTGACTTAGATCCTTCTTGGCGGGCGTTGCCGGGTTGGGACAGTTCTGGCTGCTGCTTCCTCCATTCCCATTCCCATTCTTGGGTCCACTATGATTATGTGAATTTCCCCCATTGGGATTGTGGCCTCCATGGTTATGGTAAATGTGTCCTCTTGAGTTCGGGGTAAAATGAGGTCTCTGCTGAGCTCATGAATTGTACTTCCCTTGTCCATACTTCCTCTTGCGGCTCTCTCTATCTGCTATTGCTTCCCTTCAATCATAAGAGCTCTATCTACCAACTCCTGGTAGTTGTTGAAGGTTGCCACCATTAACTGCATGCTCAGCTCATCATTCAGTCCTTCCAGAAACTTCTCCTGCTTAGCGGCATTTGTAGCAACGTCATCAGGGGCATAGCATGCTAACTTACTAAACTCATCCACATACTAGCCCACTGTGCATCCTCCTTAGCGCAATTTGCGAACTCACACTTCTTCATGTTCATAGCTCCTACTGAAACATGGGCAGTGCGGAAAGCCTGATGAAACTGGTCCCATGTAACAATGTCAATGGGATAAGTGGCTGTGAAATTCTCCCACCATGATGGTGCTGGTCCATCAAGCTGATGTGCGGCAAAACGCGCTCTCTCCGCATCTGTGTATCCTACAGTGGTCAGATCCCTTCCAATCTTGCGGAGCCAATCATCTGCAACAATCGGCCCGGTGCTACTAGAGAACACCGGCGGATTCAACCTTAGGAAACGGGCTAAGTGATCAACAGGTGGTGGTGGTGGTGGGTTGTTGTGTTGTTGCCTTGGTTCTGATTCTGAACTAGTAGTTGCATCAAGGTATTCTGCTGGTGGATCAACTGTGTGAGCTCTGGTGGGAAGGCAAATCCATTTTCACATCTCGGAGGCATCTGATGGGTTTAGAAAAGGTGAGAAAACAGAATAGAACGAGGTCTAAAGGGAAAACACTACCCATATGCACATGAGACAAACACATTCATATCACACCAATCAATTCAAACAAGGGCATACAAACGATCTAACTACCCTTACAGAAGTGCTTGGGCTAATATATATACATGGGGAAATACTACTAATAATATGGTGGTCGACTAGAAATTCTGATCGGTGGAAGACTCCATGATATCCGCTCCATCTTCGTCTTCGTAATCATCATCACTACTGTCGGGGTCAGAATCAATGTCGTCGATGATGATGTAGTCCTCAGAACGGATGTCCTTGGAATGGTCGTCATCTCCTGCTGGCGTGGGGTCTCCCATGAATACTCCTAGCTTCCTTGTCAGGCCGTCATTCTTCTCCACTAGTATTGTGATTTCCTCCTCATATTCGGCGCGTGTAGACTTGACTTCCTCTTCTAGCTCCATGTTCCTGGTCATCACCTTCTTTAGATCTATCATGCTTGTGCACATCTGGTTCTCCTGGTGACGAATGTGCTGGTTTAACTCTTGGATGAAAGCTGCAATGGACATGTCCCTCCTGGTGCTGATCATCTCCCGTTGCTCATCTCGGCGCCCACATATCTGGTAGATAGTGTCCTTAAGATCCTTGTGATAAAATTCGCCGATGCGTCCCATGGCGATGTGGGCTTCCATGCTCTTTCCTAAACTCCAGGTTGGTGCATCAAAGGAAAACTCTATGGGCTCAGTAACTGGCATGAATGTCCTTCCTGGAACTTGAACTCGAATCATCCAACGCTCCTCTTCTGGTAAAGTGGCGATGTAGGTCCCGGTGAAGCTTGGTATTCTGATGTTCAGGTACCTGACTTCCTTCAAGTGTCGTCCACAAGGTGTGTCTTCATTCGGTTATGCAAACTTATTCCTTGAGTCCTCCATCCTATAGAGTGGAAAAGGGAGAGGGGTCAGAAATGAGTAGAGAAGAGTGACCTATAGTTTAACTTAGTGGTCGTGTCCTACAATCAGCGTGCGCTCTGATACCATCTTGTAGCAACCAAACCTCAAACGGTTAAGTCTCTGTGCATCAGTGTCATCCCTTGATCGGTAATGTTGACACATACAGTACTCAAGGATTTATAACAGAGTTTCAATCACACACTTATTACACCGAATGTATTAAAAGAGAACTTATTACAATAATATGGCTTAAGGCCATCTAAAATAGATAACAGCGGAAGGCTTGGAAGATAAAGTGAGTCCATCAACTCCAACGGCATAGCTGAGTGAAAGACAATGACCTAGCGCACCTTACTCTTTGTCTGAAAAGTCTGCAACATGATATGTTGCAACCCGAAATGGGTCAGCACATGGAATATGCTGGCAAGATAACACAACAGGCAATGAACATAATAAATGCTATCTCTACATGCATATATGGCTGGTGGAAAGCTCTATGGTTAATTGTTTTGCATAAAGCCAATTTCTCCCTACAACAAAGGAATATATTTTATTTAACTATCATGGTGGTTTTTAAACATTGAGAAGGTTCCTCCAACTCAATCCCAATTAAACAGCATCAATTACCCAACAAATTAATTTAGAGTGATGAGATTAACATGATAATCCAAGAACCAGATACTCAAGATGTCCATAACCGGGGATACGGCTAACCATGATTAGTTTGTACACTCTGCAGAGGTTTGCACACTTTTCCCCATAAGACTCGATCTCCTCCGTTGGATTTCTCGCACTACATGGTGTTTGAGAAATGGATGACCGAGACACAGTCTTTCAGAAACATTAACTCTTTACTCTGGGTGGACAGTTACACCTACTTTCCCCTACATCTGCTAGCCTACCACTGAAAGAGGTCATGTAACCTACTCAACTATGCTAGAGCCCATAATAGCTTGTGGCTGCACACGGAAGTTTCTAGCATGAATAATCTTATGATCCCTTTGAGCCTGGATGGCGAACCGTAGGAGGATCACACAGGTACTCCGGGATATCCTAGGACAACACTGGATTCTCCAGGTGCCCACAACCAATCCACCCAGATGTGTATTTAAGTAGCCACCTTAAGTTAACCATTAATTATCAACTCTCACATCTGTGATGGATACACTCAACCAATCCACGTCTACGAGCATAGCATAGCAACCTGGGCATAACGTAGAAGTAACTCCCAAGGGTTTGATAATAAAAGGGCAATAGGTTCTACCTCATCATCTACTTCCCAAACCCACATGTTAATCAGATCCTAACCATGCAATGTTTGAGGATTGGAACTAATGCATAAAAACTGGGTAATGAAAGATATGGCCAAAGTGTTACTTGCCTTGCTGACGATCTGCAAACCCTAGAGACTCGTAGTAGCTCGCTTCGCACTCCGGAAATTCTATCGCAAACAAACAATAGCATACATAAGCACTCAAGCACAGATGCACGGGTAAAACTCAAATAAGAAGATCCAATCTGAAAGTTCAACTGAAGAGCTTCCATTTGCAAAAAGAATCAATCGAATGGGAGCTACGAAACTCAAACTACGCTCAAAAGAAGTTCGAATTCAAATCTGCTTGAAACCAAATTTTAATTTGTCAAAATCATGTTCAAGTTGATTTACTGGAAAGAAGGGCCCGAGACGAAGATTTTGGCATTGGTTTCACTGGATTTGGACAAGCGGTTAAAAAGTTGCGAGGGTTTGAAGATCAGGGGCTAATCTACGATAAAAAATAATCATGGATAGGTCCCTGGCAAAAAACAGAAAAAGAAAAATCTATCGGACGAACGTCCGCTAACAGAGACAAACGAACGAATTCGTTTGTTAAAACAAGCTAACGAACGAACGTTCGCAAATTAACCTAAACCGCAGAAAAACCGATCCGATCTAAAAAAACACTGATCTAGGTTTTATTTAAGAAAACCGAACTGACCGGAACAAAACCGGTGGCGGCGACGAGTCGATAGAGACGGCGGGCGGCGAGGCGGCTCCGGCGGGGCTCCAGCTGCGGCGTCGGGCGGCGGCGGCGCGGACGCGGTGCGGCGGCGGCGGCGTGCGGGCGGCGACGGCTTGCAGCGACGGGTGGTGTAGGCAGCGGCGGCTTGCGGCAGTGGTGGTGGTGGCGGTGCGGGAGGAGAGGGCGGCAGTGCGGCGGAGGAGGCTGGGGGGGCTGCTTGCGGGAGGGGCAGAGGGAGTCCGAGGCGGCGACGGCATTGCCGGCGACGGCGGGACTCCGCCTGGGGGTTGGGGTCGGCCGGGGCAGCGGGCTAGGCCGCGGCCCACTCAGGCTCGCGCGGGGCGACGGCTGGCCCAGCTCAGTCGTGCGACGCGCGTTTTTTTAAACAATTTCGCCAAAACAAAAAGAAATTCCAAAAAATAAAATAAATAAAAATCCTAAAATCCCAAAAATAATTTTCACGGTCCTCTCCTAATATTTAGGACAACATGAACATTTTTCTGGGGCTAAAAATGCAATTTTTTTCTAATTCAAATAAAATAGCAATAAAATCCAGAACTAAATATGTATTTGATTTTAACATTTTCCTCCAATATTTCTTTTATTTTGGAGAAGTCATTTTATCTCCTCTCTTTATTTAATATTTAATATTGGAAAGATTTGGGAAGAAAAACATTAAAACCAAAATGATCCTCTTTTCAAATTTGAGAAAATTCAAATATGAAATTAAATAAAATTCCCAACTCTCTCCGTGGATCCTTGAGTTGCTTAGAATTTCTAGGATCAAACCAAAATGCAAATAAATCATGATATGCATATGATGACCTATGTATAACATTCCAAATTGAAAATTTGAGATGTTACAACTATGATGTTTGTGACTAACATCTATTTACCAGGACATGGGAGAAGCACGTCGTGGGTGAAGAAGTTTGCAATGGATCAACCTTGAGGACACTTGGAACATTTGCTTGAGCGATGACACTTGGCGGCGCACTCGCCACTGCCAAGTTGGTCAGGTCGTTCATGCTCGACCTCGCCGATTGTTAACCTCGCTGGCTTGACAGCGTCCTTCGTGATTGTGAATGTAGGTGCTACTCTCTTGGACGCCACTAACTCAGGTTTGAGAATTTTTCAAATGCATGCTTATCTCCTTTTTGTGGATTCAATTCATCAATTACTCCCCAGTTTGTTGGTTTAGTGGAAGTGTTGATTTTCTTCTATAAAAGATCTATGTACTTCTCAATCCTGGTGAAGATGGTTTCATGGGCACAAAAGGATTGTCGATCAAATTGCTGCTAGGGATTCTTGGTTCATGATGCAGATATAACATATTTTGATTACTGTTGTGTGGATTATGCATTCAAAATCAAATAGTAATGAAGTAACAAAAAATGATTTTCCTTCTGTATATCATTGATGATATACTTCTACTTTGTTTGTTGGTTCTACATGCTCATGGAGTTTTTCCTTCTCTTTTCCCTTTTGTTGAAGATGGGCCATAGCATCCGTTCTTCCCCTTCTTTTATATGATCTGAATGTTATATATACATGTAGCGTTGGAGAATACTAACATATAGTGTTCTACAAAAAAAGGGCATCCATCTAATTCTACATGACAACCTTCCAACGCGAGGTAACATCATTTGTGGCATGGGTATATCTTATATCTACTAAATATCTCTTCTAGATATTGGCATTACCAAGTGTATACATCTATATTGCCAATGCATCTGCACTTTTGATAATTACTCAATATTTTCATGTTTTCTTTACAATGGTATGGTGTTAGCAAGCGTGTTGTCTTATGAAAATTTGATGACTGCATCTGCACTTCATATCTAAACATGTTGTTTTAGAGCTAATACTTTTACTAACTATTCTGTTCTTTCAACTTCTTGTATAAGCAGACCAGGACCAGAATTGTGAACCTCATACCATTAAGGTAATCAACCAATATTTCATTTATAGATGCACTAACTGATTGCTAATTTCAGCTTTGTTCTTCATTACTGCAAGGGCTTATCTGTATTCTAAGGAAATATTAGTGCACCTTGTAATACTTTCTTGGCATGGCTATGGATATTCTATCGAGGTTTATCTACGGTACACGTAATAGTTTGCTGGTATGCATAACTATCTTGTCAAAGGTTTTGCTTGTGTATATCACTTCGTAGTTGAAAACGTTTGCTGCAATCATTATGAGCATCATGTTTGCAGTTTTTGTGGGACAATAGTGTGGAACTCTGCTTGCTACTCCTAAACTCTCAACGAGTCAGTGATAGACAAGATTTATCTTTCATTTTGAACAACTGATTCAGGATCTATTCATAGATGCGTTAATTTGTTTTTGTATCACTCCTTTCTGCCATCAATGTTTTACATCCAAATGAATTACACTATTCTTAAACAATAAATTAGCAATATTTTGATTCCTTGATGATCGCTTAAATAAATAAATACCCACGGTTATCTGAAGGGAAACCATGTTTTTTTTGTAACAGGAACTAAAAAGTACAGATGTAGTTGTCTAATTTCTAGGTGTAGAAGGACAAGATATAGGCTGTGCAATCTCGATGTATTGATCGGTGCACCAGGCACGTATATATAAGTACAAAGGTGGACCACAACCTCAACTATACAAAGGAAAAAGGAGGTGGGCCCTACACACAAATATACACATACACAATATACTCAACACCCCCCCGCAGTCGAAGCGGCGCCAGTGACGCAGAGACTGGAACGGAACTCCTCGAAGGTAGAAGTCGGCAATCCCTTCATCATCACATCGGCAAACTTCTGAGCGGTCGGCACATGGAGAACCCGCATGCGTCCAAGAGCCACCTGCTCGCGCACGAAGTGAATGTCCAGCTCGATGTGTTTAGTCCGGCGATGATGAACGGGGTTGGCGGAGAGGTACACCGCAGAGACGTTGTCGCAGTAGACAACCGTAGCCTGGGAGACGTCGTGATGTAGCTCCTGAAGTAACTATCGTAGCCAGGTGCACTCGGCGACAGCGTTGGCCACAGCTCGGTACTCAGCCTCCGCGCTAGAGCGTGAAACCATGGGTTGTCGCTTGGACGACCACGAGACAAGTGAAGGATCGAGGTAGACGCAGTAGCCAGAGGTGGACCGACGAGTATCAGGGCAGCCAGCCCAGTCTGCATCAGAGTAGGCCACCATCTCCAGAGAAGTGGACGCCGTAAGTGTCAACCCGAGGGACATCGTGCCGCGGATGTAGCGAAGGATCCTCTTCACGAGAGTCCAATGAGAGTCACGAGGGGCGTGCATGTGGAGACACACCTGCTGTACAGCATACTGAAGATCCGGTCTGGTGAGAGTCAAATACTGTAGAGCACCGACAATAGACCAGTAGAAAGGAGCATCCGACGCAGGCGAACCCTCAAGAGCAGAGACCTTGGCCTTCGTGTCCACAGGAGTAGCAACAGGATGACAGTTGAGCACGCCAGCACGCTCAAGAAGCTCATGTGCATACTTCTGCTGATGAAGAAAGAAACCGTCCGGACGCCGAACGACCTCAATGCCAAGGAAATAACGTAGAGCACCCAGGTCCTTGATAGCAAACTCGTCACGCAGCCGGAGAGTAATCTGCTGAAGAACGGCTGCGGAGGAGGCTGTTAGGATGATGTCGTCGACGTAAAGCAGCAAATATGTAGTCATGTCACAGTGGCGATAGACGAACAGTGAGGCGTCCGAGCGAGTAATGCTGAAGCCCAGTGTTTGAAGAAACCCGGCGATCCGCTGGTACCAGGCTCGGGGTGCCTGCTTGAGCCCGTAAAGAGAGCAGGACAACAGACACACATGGCCGGGAAATGAGGCGTCGACGAAGCCGGTGGGTTGCTCACAATACACCTGCTCCTCAAGATGGCCGTGGAGAAAAGCATTGGAGACATCCATCTGGTGAACAGGCCAGCCGCGGGAGACGGCGAGCTGGAGGACGGTGCAGATCGTGCCCGGTTTGACAATCGGGGCAAACGTCTCAGTGAAGTCCACTCCAGCGCACTGGCGGAAACCGCGGACCACCCAGCGAGCCTTGTAGCGCTCGAGTGTACCGTCGGAGCGGGTCTTATGGAGAAAGACCCACTTGCCGGTGATGACGTTGGCGCGAGGAGGCCGGGGAACCAGGGTCCAGGTGCGGTTCCGTTGAAGAGCATCGAACTCTTCCTGCATCGCCACAAGCCAGTGAGGATCACGGAGGGCGGCGCGAGCGGACGTAGGAATGGGCGATGGCTCCGCGCGGAGGCAGCGAGGACGTACTCGTCGCGCGAGTACCGGAGTCTCGGACGATGAACGCAGGTGCGAGCGCAGCTGACTGGGCCGGGCGGCGCCGCCGGAGCCACCGGCGAGACGGACGGCGTCGGGGCCGGCGAGGCGGCCGGCGTGGGGGCCGGTGAGGGGGCCGGCGTCGGGGACGGCGTCGGAGCCGGCGAGGGGGTCGGCGTCAGGGCCGGCGAGGAGGCAGGCGTCGAGGCCGCGGAGGAGGCGGCCGAGCCTGCAGCGCCCGATCCCGCGGCGCCCAAGTCGGGGGCGGCGGGTGAAGGCGGGGCGCCGGCTGCACCGTTGGAGCTGGCCGAGGAGGCAGAGTGGGCGGGCGACAGCAGGAGGGCGCGGGGACCGCCAAAGCCCGGAGGCGGTCCATGGGCCAGACGGGATCGTCCACCTGACGAGGTCGTCGAAGGGCCGCCGGTGGCCGGCGGCGACGATACGACAAGGGGTACCTGCTGCTGAAACGGAAACACCATCTCATCAAAGTAAACGTGTCGGGAGGTGAAAACACGATGGGAGACGGGATCATAGCAGCGGTAGCCCTTAGTGTTAGGTGGGTAGCCGAGAAAGATGCAGGCGACGGAGCAGGGTGCAAGTTTATGAGGCGCAGTGGCGGCGATGCTAGGATAGCAAAGGCAGCCGAAGATGCGAAGCCCTTCATAAGAAGGAGGTGCACCGAAGAGAAGATGATGAGGTGTAAAGTTCCCGCGAGTACGACATGGGCGGATGTTGATGAGGAGAGAAGCGGTGGCTAGAGCGTCAGGCCAAAAGCACGGAGGCACATTGGCATGAAAGAGAAGAGTCCTAACACAGTCATTTAGAGTGCGAAGGATGCGCTCAGCACGACCGTTCTGCTGCGAGGTGTACGGGCAAGTGAGACGAAAAATCGTGCCATATGTGGCGAGAAGAGTACGAACAACAATGTTGTCAAACTCCTTCCCATTGTCTGTCTGCAACGCAAGAATGGGTCGACCAAACTGCGTGAGAACATAAGAATAGAAAGCGGCGAGAGTGGATATAACATCCGACTTGCGGCGCAACGGGAAGGTCCACACATAATGCGAAAAATCGTCAAGTATGACAAGATAATAAAGAAAGCCCGTATTACTTGCAACAGGAGATGTCCAAACATCACTATGAATAAACTCAAACGGGTACGATGCAACAAAGGAAGAAGGCCTAAACGGAAGACGAGCATGTTTGCCGAGGCGACATGCATGACACGAGTGATCCTCGTTCTTATTACACGTGAAAGAAAAACTCCGAAGTATGTGGTGAAGTGTGGCAGGATTAGGATGACCCAAGCGAGTGTGCCAAAGATCCACTCCAGTGGCGAGCGCGACAGGGGCGTCGGTAGTGGTGGAGGTGGCGGAGTGAACCGGGTAGAGCTCGTCGGGCTGTCACAACGGTGGAGCACCATCCGCGTGCGAGCGTCCTTAACAGAAAAACCACATTCGTCAAATTCAAAGTAACCGGATTTTCACGTGTAAGAGAACGAACAGAAACAAGATTTTTAATAAGTTCAGGAGAAACGAGAATATTAGACATGGATATAGGAGTGGAGTTAGACAGAAAATATGTATGTCCAATATGGGTGATGGGAAGAGAAGAACCGTCACCGACGGTGATGCGGTTGGAGGTGTGGACAAGATGGGCAGTGTGGAGGTTACCGGGGTAGGCCGCCATGTGAGCGGTGGCGCCACTGTCCATGTACCAACCGCCGCCGCCGGTGTAGCTGGACGGGGAAGGAGCGTTGTGGAGAGCCGCCAGAAGGGACGGGTCCCACGGTGCCGGCGGGAGAGGCGGCGCAACCGTCAAGGGCAGCAGCGGCGGCCCACCTGGCGGCGGCTGCTGACCGTAGGGCGCCGCATAGGGCTGCGGCGCGGCGTAGTACGCCTGGTGTGACGAAGGCTGAGTGCCGAGAAGGCCCGGAGCAGGGGCCCGAGGAACCGGCATGGAGTAGGCGTGGACAACGCCGGTCCATGGGTTCTGGCCGGCGTACCACAGGGCCGGCTGAGGGGCCTGCTGCTGCGGGCGGGGTGCTCCTCCCTGAGCACCACCGCCGCCCCCCTGCTTGCCGCCACCCCGGCGACCGCCGCGACGACCCCCCCCC
>NC_041381.1:383726784-383727662 GCF_002162155.2 Triticum dicoccoides
GTTGGCCGCCGGCTGGGGCGGCTGGTGCGGGCGGGAAGGCGGGCGCCGCCGGCTGGGGCGGCGTCGGGCGGGGCGGTGGCGGGGCCGAACCCCCGCGGGTGCCTGCTACGAGGGCGGTGTGGGTCGTGCGAGTCCGCGCCACCCGCATCCGGCGCTCCTCCAGCTTGAGGTACACGACCACCTTGGCGAAGGTGGGCTCCGGAATGAGGGTGAGGTTGGAGGCGGCATTCCCGAAGTCCTCGTTGAGGCCGGCGGAGAGGGTGCTGATGAGGAGCTTGTCGCCGATCTTTTCCCCGAGATCACGGAGCTCATCGGCGAACTTCTTGAGGCGCATGCAAAAATCATCGATGGATGAGTCAAGTTGCTGGCACCCGTAAAACTCACCATAGAGGAGGACCTTGCGCTGCAGCCGATTGTCGGTGAAGAGGCCGTTGAGCTTGGTCTAGACCGCATAGGCGTCGTCCTCGTCGTTCACCACGGTGTGGAAGAGGTCGTTGGAGATGGTGAGGTAGAACCAGCGGATGATGGTGGCGTCGAGGATCATCCACTCCTCGTCGTTGATCATGAGCGTCGAGTCCACGGTGCCGTCCACGTGGCCATGTAGGAGGTACTCACGGAACACAAGCGAAAAATACCGCTTCCAAGCGGAGTAGGAGGCGGTGGTGTGATCGAGCTTGACCGGAACGCGCTCATGGATGTTGAGGTCGCGGACGAGGATGACATCCGGACCGGCAAACGGGTTGGAAACGGTGGACGAGGAGGAGCTCATGGCTGGTTCGGCGTGGGTGGAGGAAGAGGAGGGGAGGGGTGCGGCGCGGCACGGGTAGAGGGGAAGGGGAGGTGTGCGGCGCGAGGGAGGGAGGCGGAAGCGGGGACCC
>NC_041381.1:383728225-383755556 GCF_002162155.2 Triticum dicoccoides
GGCCGGAAGGAGGGCGGCGGCGGCGGCGGCTGGTGACGGCGGCGGGGAGGCGCGGTGGCGGCGGCGGCGCGGAGGCGCGGCGGCGGCGGCTAGGGTTAGGATCGTGCTGCGATAGATACCATGTAGAAGGACAAGATATGGGCTGTGCAATTTCGATGTATTGATCGGTGCACCAGACACGTATATATAAGTACAAAAGTGGGCCACAACCTCAACTATACAAAAGAAACATGAGGTGGCCCCTACACACAAATATACACGTACACAATATACTCAACACTAGGAACATAGACATTTATTTTCAGGTTGCAGATTCAAGGTGGCGGAGAAGATGGGATGTGGCTAGCTGTTCTGGCTAAGCTAACTCTGTTGTTAGTGTTCCATAGCGGCTACTGATTGGGAATGGTTCTGTCGCTGTAGAAATGAAAGATGACATAGAGATGAGGGTTGCGGCTACTGATTCGGTGGGATTGAGAGAAATTTTAATACTGAGAGTGAAAAGAGAATGGAGGAGATTGAGATAGCGAATTGTGCCGTTGCTTGCTTCCTGCTTATGTCATCCATGTCCATATTGTGCATATCTGTACTGGACTTTTTAATCTTTTAAATGTCATTATAGACTCCTTTACTAAATCATCTGCAGTTTATCAATTCAAGTACGGGGCTAAGGCATGAAACTGCATTTTATCAAACAACAATACAGTAATAAAATACAGATGGACCTGCAGTTTTGCATGTTTAAAATTAATGTGTATGTAAATATTAGGGACATTTTATCAAGTATGGCGGTCTGGATTCTTCGTCCACTCCCCGTCAGAGATGGTTGCGGCCCGTGCACAAGATGCTTGATGGAGGACCTTCGAACGGATCCGGGTGAAAACCTGCTTTTGGCTAGAGGTCAAAGCCGGCGATGGCAACGCTATTTGCGGTGTTCCTTTCTTGAAAGCATCGCCGAGGAGAAGTTCAAGGCCACCATCTGCTAACCCTAGATCTCTAGATCAGATGACGACGGTGCTCTTGTGTCGTTTCCCTCTTGGGGGCGTCATTCTTGGAGGTGTACACGGGTTCGAGGGACCAGTGGACGGATTCTTTGGTGGAGCGGTGTGTCATCTCACTCATTGATGGTGGCGGATCTCGACGGCATGGCGCTGTGGTGACTCGGCGTCCGATGCGCGGAGATGGACTCGCGCAGGAGGGTGTCGCGGTCTGACATCATGGTGGCGTCGACGGTAGCTAGACCGTGCAAGGTAGATGCAACAGTACATCTCTGAAGATGGATTGATGGCAGGTGGCTGCGGCGGCCTTATACCCGACAGGCGTCCTGATTAAGGAGTGTGCCGGACTGGTGGGTGCCCCATACCTGACAGGCGTCCTGGATGGGACCTGAGGTCTTAGATGTTAGGTTTGGCTGCGAGGTTTGTTTGGTATTAGGCCCAGACTATCAGCATCCCTTCATCAATTGGATAGGAATAGAGACAGATGTTGCCTAGACGGTGGCTTTAGTCTTGTTGTTGTATTACTTTGTAATATCTTGTGTGAATAATTAATAAAGTGGTTGCATGCATCGTCCAGATGCAGAGGCCGGGGTCTTCCTCCTTTTCAAAAAGAATTTAGGGACATTTTCTTATGAGCACCTGCAATATTTGCACAAATTTGTTTCCTAATGATGTGCAATTCTTTAGATTTCTTTCATAGTACAGATGTCTATCACCACAAATGGCATGAGTCCATAAGTATTTATATTTTAAGAGTTCATAAGTTGGGTTGACTGTGAGACTCTAAATACATGATACATGATCTTCTACAATTTATATTACTGACCACTGAAGTGTTTTATATGTTAATATCTTAACATAAATATTTATGTGATTAAAAGTTTCAGCTTATTCCTTTGAATGACCTGAGAAATATATTTGGATCAGGGAAGCGTGAAGCACAGGCATACAGAAATAGGCTTACAGAATCCTTTAGTACTGTTTTAGCTGCTGCTCCTAACAAAGCATCATTCCTCCAAAATCTCTGCCAAGAGTTACAGTTTGATACTGAATTTGCTAGCAAGATCATGACATACCAACTAGACACTTGTTTTTTGTATTGTATCATTAGTTTTAGAAAATAGTTCTATGTTAGCTCAAAATTTGGAGTAAATAGCATAAAGCTACTAGTTTACAGGTTAGGGTTCCAAAAAACTACCACTTTTTTAATTTTCTCAGAAAGCTACCAAACGCGCGGTCCGCTGTTTCAAAAAACCCAAACCCGCGGTGACTAGCGATTTAACCATTTTTCTGACGTCCTGGGCCCATCCGTCAGCCCACGTGGCCACGCGCGCTCACGGCGCGGCAGTTCACGGCCGTTAGCCGACGCGGTCCGGTCGGAACCAAAGTAGGTTGTCGGGTTTCTTGTTCTCTCACTCCCCTCCTCTTCCCCTCCTCTTCCCCGCAGTGACCTAGTGGGCGATGGCGGTGGCGCAGCCAAATCTCGTCGGCGGCGAGCGATTTAGCCAAGGCGGCACTGGCGAGGAGGGCGGTGGATCCTCAGAGGTGGACAAATGGCTAGGCAGCTCGAGCTTCCCGGCGCAGCGGTCGCAGCAGCCATCACCGCCCGCGGCTCATGTGGATCCGACGAGCTCAGATCTGGAAGTCCGCGCGGCCAGGGCAGTGGCGAAGCGCATCCATGCTGATCCAGCAGGCGGCCACCATTGGGCTTCGTCCTTTGGTGGAGTGAGGTAAGCACTGCTCAATGTTTCTGGGTGCTTTAGTTCAAATTAGAAGAAAGTGCTAATGTATTTATGGGTCAATTTAATCCTACAGCTTAGATGATGCGATTTGGGACTTGAGGCTACATTTTCAAGGAATAGATAATATGGAGAAAAAGTATTCAGTGTCCTCAGATATTAGTTATCTGACCATATTAGCATTGGTTGAGTTGGAGGGCTATGGAATGGATGCATTTCTAATTTATGTAAAGGAAGATGGAAAGGGGCTGGAGGGTGTGGAGGCCCTGGATAGTGAGGAGGCATTAGAGGAAATGCTTGACTTATTTGTTGATAATAAGGTACTGAACATCAGTGTCAGAAAAGCTACTGATCCAAGCCCAGCAGATGAGGAACAGATCCCCATTGATCATGTTGGTGAACCTGTTGTTTACAGAGTTTCACAAGAAGGTGTTCTGTACCCTGCCCCTGATGATCCCTACATAAACACACAGCAAAGCAGCAATTTTAACAAGGGGAAAAAGTTGTGGAAGAAGAAGATGTAGAAGAAGCAGTAGATGAAGAAGAAGAAGATGTACCAGAGGAAGAAGATGAAGTTGAAGATGACAAATCATCTTCAGATTTTGAGTTCTTTAAGGGTGATTACAGAGGGGAGAAAATTTCTTACAAAGCTTGGTGTAGGGGTGAAGATGAGACTGGCACTGATACTGCAGAGCACTTCTGTGCAGCTAACTCAGAACCTTCTGAGTTTTGGGAGGAAGAACCAGTTGTTTCTGAAGATGAACAAGTAGAGGATCCTGGCATAAGTGATCCTGGTACTGTAACTACAAATGCAGCCAAAAAGCTTAAGCCAGTTAGAAAACCTGGCCCAACTAGCAAGTCTCACAGTCAGCCTGAGCACATCAAGTTTGAAGATTATGTCCCTGAAGCTGATGAGTACTGTTTTCCAGGTGATTTTGGCATAAGTGATGAAGATGATGCACCAAGGCTGCCATCTGGAAGGAAGAGTAGGAAGAAGCAGAAGAAGGAGAGGATATGGTATGATCCATCAAGGCATGATGCACATGAGCAGTTTGCAATGCATTTGTGCTTTGAAAATGTAGTTGAGTTCAGAGAAGCACTTAGAAACTTTCATGTGAGGACTCTTAGGAATTTTGAGTATCACAGAAATGAACCAACTAGGGTTATTGCTTGGTGCTCTGAGAGAAAACATGGATGTCAGTTTTACATAGTTGCCTCCAAGATAGCTCATGAGGCAACTTTCAGTATCAAGAAGATGAACTTGGATCACACTTGTGGAGCAAGTGGAGAGAACACAAAGGTGACAGTCAATTGGGTTGCTAAGGTTTGTGAGGATACAGTCAGATCCAACCCTGGAGCTGGTGTTGACACAATTATGTCATACATAAAGAAGAAATTTGGTGTGCATGTGCCTAAAAGCTTGGCATATAGGGCAAGGAAGCAAGCAGTTGAGGTTGTGCAAGGAGATCACAAACTCCAGTATCACAGAATAAGGGACTACCTGCAGTGTGTGCTAGATACTAACCCTGGCAGTAGGTGCATAGTAACAACACATGAGGACCCACTTAACCCATCTCCTACCCCAAGGTTTCACTATATGTTTTACTGCTTGTTTGCATGCAAGGAGGGTTTTCTGAATGGATGCAGGCCATTTATAGTAAGTATTCAAAAATTTATATGTTTTTTAAACATTGATGTACTTAGGCACTCATGTTATCATGTTACCAGGTCTGGATGGTTGCTTCATCAAGCTAAGCACTGGTCAGCAGATATTGGCAGCTACAGGGAGGGATGGCAACAATAACATCTTCCCAATAGCTTTTGGTGTTGTTGATAAGGAAGAGACAGACAGTTGGACATGGTTTCTCACACAGTTGAGAACAGTCATTGGAACTGGCAATAAGTTTGGCAAATACACAATTATGTTTGACAGGCAGAAGGTATTGTTCTCAACCTAGTCTTTACATTTGCCTTTACATTTGCAATGAGTAAAATGTTATTCAGTAGATGAGTAACACTTAAGATTACCTTATATTGAACAGGGATTGTTGAATGCAATAGATGATGTATTCCCTGACTCTCCACAAAGGTTTTGTCTTAGACATATTTATGCCAATTTTTAGTCAGCTGGTTTCAGAGGAGAGGAACTTAAGAAACATTTAGATCAGGCTGCCTATTCCTTTACCAAACATGGACATGATTTAGGCATGGAGAATTTGAAAAAAGAAAGTTTAGAAGCTTGGAAGTGGTTGTCCCAGATACCAGACCATACCTGGGCTAGGTATAAAATGGACACTGTGTGCAAAACTGACCTGGTAGTAAACAACCTTAGTGAGGTTTTCAATAGAATGATATTGGATGTTAGGAACAAGCCAATCAGGACTATGTTAGAGGGCATAAGAACAAAGCTAATGATTAAGTTTCAGAAGATCAGAGAGAAGACAGAGGGATGTAGATGGAAAATCACACCTACTTATTCAGAGATTTTAGAAGAGGGTAAGAAGTGGGCTAAATATTGTGAAGCATACATGGCAGGGCCAGGGATATGGCAGGTCACAAGTAGCTCAGAAAACACATATTGTGTTAATTTGAACAATGAGACCTGTGACTGTAGGAGGTGGGACATGACAGCTATCCCATGCAGTCATGCCATTGCTGCAATGCAGAAAGTGAAGATACACCCTGAAGACTATGTTTCTGCTTTCTTCAAGAAACCCATGTATTGTGAAACATATAAGCACATAATATTCCCTGTGCCAGGTCCTGACCATTGGCCTCATACAAATGGGCATGATATTTCTCCCCCTGTTTTTAGAGAAAAGAAAGGTAAGAAATAAACTGCCAGGAGGAAAGGCCTGTTTGAGGTGCCAGCTAAAAAAGACACTTCTAGGATTGATACAGTCACATGCAGCAACTGCAAGATGCAAGGGCACAGGATCAACAATTGTGGTGTCCCATTGAAACCTAAGTTCCAAATGAGGCTGAACAAGCATCAGGTATGTCCATTGATTCCATGGTTACTTACATTGCATTGCATTGTTACATTCATTTCATTTGTAGGAAAATACTTTTAACTAATATTGTTGTGTAGGAAAATAGAACAAACTACTCTGAGGCTAGATCTTCAATGGCTGCAAGTGCACAAAGGCCACCAAGGGTACCTGCTGCCTCTACACCTGCACCAACTCCTCCTTCAGTAACAAATGAGTCAACACAAACAGCTTCTAGGTCAAGGAAGAGGGCAGCACCAGCTACATCAACAGCAGCACCACCTCTCAAGAAGAGCATGACCAATACATCTTCTGCAACAGTAGTAGCACCTGCCAAGAAGAAGAACACAACTATTCCTGTCAATGGATCAAGGTCTTCTCCAGCAAAGAACACCAGGTCATCAAGGTCTTCTCCAGCAAAGAACACCAGGTCAGCTACTGCTAATAGAGGTGGCACTGGATCTTTCATTGCTCCTAGACAGGCTACAAGTGCTGTGCATGATGGGTCAAAGAGGGTCAGGAAGCCATCTAATAGGCTGAAAGATTACTTTTATGCAAGTGGCAACTAGCTGAAGTTGTTGAACTCCAAGTGCTTGATACTGTTTGATTTGGTTTGTAATAACATTGCCTCACTAAGTACTTGATACTGCACTCTTTAATTTGGTTTGTAATATGGTACTGTATGTGGATTCTGCACTTGTTTGCAACTTCAATTCATCTGTCTCACAAATACTACTACAAATCTCACAAATACTACTACAAGTCTCATAGATTACATCCAAATCTCACAAATACTACTACAAGTGCTGCTACAAGTCTCTCTCAAATTGACTTACAGATAGAAAGATAGATAGAAACATAGATAGCTAGATTGACATATTAGTCATAGCGCTCAAAGAAACGGACCCACTTGGTCCTAGTTGCTGGATGAGGAGCCATGACTGCCCTCATCCTTGCCCACCTAATGATCTGGATGAATGACCTTCCCCTGCCACCAGTGAAAACCAACTCTAGTTCTTCATCATTGCACTTCTCCAGTACCTTGTTGGAGAGTCGGCGGTTGAACTCCTCTTGCTGCTCATCCTGGGCCGCCTCTAGTGCCCTCTGCCTGCGCCTCCTCCTCCTCCTCTGTGATGCTGCTACTGTCCGTACCTCCACAGCCTCCCCCTCTTCCTCTGTGACATCTCCCATGTCAGGATCCATCTGTAGGGTTTCTTTTGGGTGGCGGCTGGTGGAGTCACTGGGAAAGGGTGGGGGTGGGGAGGGGTTTATATTAAGAGATGGATGGGGGATTGGGGTTAGTAGGCCTAGGGTTGCATTTGGTCAGAGAGTAGTGGGCCACTAAGCCCAATTACCCACAGAAATAATATATGAAGGATAAAAAATAACATATAAAAGATATAAGATCAAGTTGAACACCTAATAGCATAGGAGATCCATTTCCACTATTTAATAGCATAGAAGATCCATTTCCACTACTTAATAGCATAGGAGATCCATTACAACACTTAATACCATAGGTGATCCATTACAACTTAACAACATAGGAAATAAGGTTCTTACACACTAGGTTAAACTTTACATTCCCCAAAAATGTACACCCATAATTACTTGAAATCATGCCAGGCCACATCCTTATATAAAGGGCTTTGGATGTACTTACTTCACCAACATATCACAGCAAGTTCAAGACTCAAGGATGGCCTTGATTTGCTCTAACTTCTCCTTGCTGCCATACCCTTCATTCAGCAGCTCAGCAACAACAAGCTCAAGCTTTGCCTTCTCCTTCTTAAGAACATCTTTGTCAACTTCAACATCCTTCATAGCCTTCCTAGTGTTCTTGATGATATCAGCTTGGCTCTGCAAAATGCACCTCTGCTCTTTTGCAAGTTTGAGCTTTTCCATCTGCACCTCCAACATGGCTTTCTCCTCTAGCTCCTTCTTCTTCTTCTCAAGTTCTTCCTCCTCCACTTGTTTCTTGTCCACCCTACCATCCTGCCAATCAAACATCTTGGATACATCATCAACAAGCTTGGTGTACTCAATGCAAAGCTTGTCATTTTCAGTCCTCAGCTTGGCCAACTCCCTTTCATGTTCACTCTTAAGCCTTGTCAACTCCTGCTCAAACTTCTCCTTGTCATGTACCCTTCCAAAGTTCTGCTCATGGAACATCTCCCATAGCTTGCACAAACATCTCTGAAGAACAGTTGGCCAAGGCCCATCAACCCACTCTGTAACACCACAATTCACACCATTTTCCTGCATTTGTAAATGTGAAAAGTTATTACAATGCCATTAGTAAGTTGCCAAAGTGGCAAAAATACATATGTGTCTGTCATATCAAACAAACTGCTCCATCATATCAAACATCACTGAACATCCATAGCAGAAAACTTAATTGGCATCTAACCTGGACTGGGCAGCCATAGAAACGCCTCCCTGTTACAGGCCCTTCAAAAGCAACACGCTTAATAGGCCTCAGTTGGTGCAGAATGCACTTGGGATGAGCAAGCTCAAGTTGGCCACAGAAAAGGGGCTCCACAGTGGTGTCTGGTTCCTCCTGCAACCATAATAACCAACAAAATCTAGTTTCAATCTGCACTCAATACCAGAATCAACTTGCACTGTTCATTAAATCCCCAAATCAGCATGAACCCTAACACTGTACAGAGATGAACCCTAGGTTACCTAAATCCTACAATCAAACCGCACCCTCCACTAATCAAGAACAGTATCACACACACAACAACAACACTACACTAAGCAAAATCCATGGCTGTATCCTAAGCTACTAGCACCTAACCCTAACCCTAACCCTAGGTGGCAAAGAACTTACCTTAAGTCCCATGTCCATGCTGACAGCCTCGCACTCCTCCTCCGAGCTGGTTTCCTCGTCGTTCCAGGAAGGCATTGCGGCAAGGAGGTCGACGGCCACCGGCCTCGAAGACGGCGCGCGGCGGCGAGCTCGTACTGGAGCAGGGGAGTGAGAGCAGGGGAGTGAGCGAGCAACGAGAGAGTGAGCGAGTGTGTGATCCCGACCGATCGAGCGGGTATATTTACCCCACTTCCGACCGGGCCGGTCGGCTAACGGCCGTGAACTGCCGCGCCGTGAGCGCGCGTGGCCACGTGGGCTAACAGATGGGCCCAGGCCATCAGAAAAACGGTTAAATCGCTAGTCACCGCGGGTTTGGGTTTTTTGAAACAGCGGACCGCGCGTTTGGTAACTTTCTGAGAAAATTAAAAAAGTGGTAGTTTTTTGGAACCCTAACCTGTAAACTAGTAGCTTTATGCTATTTACTCCAAAATTTGATCTTGATCCTACTAGGAAGATGTATACCATATTAGCTATAGTTTGAAGGTTATAATCCTTTTATACATTCCTCCAGTGTAAAAGTTATTATTTTCTGTCCAAATTTCTTCCATGAAGGGTGACCTGCCCTTGCCTATTCTAGCTGGGGCTCGGTGGTCAGCTTCCTCTACAGCTCGTTGGTTGGCTGCACTGATCCAGGTGAAAAACTTGCAATTACCTTGGCGATGCCGGCGGCAACGATGTCCTCGGACGTCGTTTTCCCCCTTGGGGGTGTAGTCACGGATTTTGTGGCAGCTCCAGACCAACGCCTCAGGCTCCGGTGAAAACCTTAGATCGAGCGATGCGTGATCGGGCGGCGGCGGTGTCCTTGACATCACATACTCCTTGGAGTCATCACTTTTGGAGTCCCTGTTGCTGTTGTAGGACCGTCTGGCTGAGGGTGGGGCTGGGGTTGTGGTGTCGTCAGCGGAGGCGTGTGAGGATGTTGGTGGTGGCGTCTTTGGTGGTGTTCCCTGGGTGTTGGCCATGCTGTTGTGTATGTTCAAGAACCTCTCATGGTGGCGGTTGTGTTGCGGTAAGCTTAGTGCTCTTGGTGTTGTTCCGGTTCATCTTTGCTCTTCGATGACGCAAGATGCCTCCCCAAACCTGCTAATCCTTCCTACTTCCCATGGCGGAGCTCCAAGTCAAGGTTTGTATTGTCGTCGTTGGTTGTGGATGCTCCTGAGTTGTGTCATGTGGTTCTGTGCCGGTGCGGGGCGTTAGGTTGCTTGCTTAGTCTTGGTATTGATCCCTCGACGACACCCCACATCTACTTGTGCCTTTTGTGGTGATGATCCTTTGGTCCGCTAGCTAGGTTGTGCCTTGTCCTGGGCATTCTTTCTTCTCCCCATCATTCGTCATTGAGGTGCATCAAAATTTTCTCATCTTTTCTAACCTTTGCTACTTGTGCAGTTTTCAGCCTGGTTTCCCTCCTAAACAGGTCAATTTGTTGAAGTTTTTGATCATGTTTCCCTTATAAACTAGACCAGCCGAAACTTAAGGGGTGACTCTTGGCTTCGACAACTTTTTGAGCAATATATTCAGGTGGGGAGGGATCCCCTCCCTTCCCGACCGTTCAAAAAAAAAGAAGCTATGCATATGCCATTGCCAAGAACTTTTGTTGAAGAGATTATCTGAGATTTGCATAATGTTTTATGCATGGGCAGGTCAACATCAACACCGGCCGCGACCAGTGTCGGGGCAACGATGAACTGACAGAGAAGGCAGCTCGGATAGATTAGAGCAAGACATCGACATCGGCCACACCCAGAGTAGGAGGATGGGCCATTGGAACAGAAGGAGGAAGACGAAGGGAGGAAGAAGATGATCACAAAAATTTACCACCAAAAAAAATGCAGGCGATTGGTGCAGTGGCGGAGCTTCATGGGGGGCAACCTGGGCGGTGGCCCTCCAGCTCAAAGAATTGCATATATACCTATGTATTTGACCCATTTTTCACTAAAAATCAGCATATTGTGATTTTGTTTGCCCCTCCTAGCCAATGCCCCCCCTGATTTTAGCCCAAGCTCCGCCACTGGATTGGTGCATAGTTGCTCTCATAGTATCTGCTAAAGAAATTGATAAAGGCAATATATATATTCAAAGGACTGTCACTTAATCATAGCAATGCACGGACATTCTATTAGTAGGAGTAAATAAAGCAGAGTCCACGCCGTTCTGGACGTAGCAAAACGGCGTTAATTCATTTATTACAATCACGGGACACAAATATGCTAGCAGTCACGGTGTGTCCGCGGCACTGGAACATGGAAATCGTAGGAGTAATATGTTTACCGGCGTCCGTACGCACCCGGTTGTTGCTGATCAGCAACCAACCGTACATGCACGGGCCGGAGTTTGCGTGCACATGGATCAGCGTCGGAAGCTGCGCTGCGGGCGCGGAGTCTCGCCGTTCACGTCCCTGAGCTTCACCAGCTTGTACACGCCGGCGCCGCACACCGCGCCCAGCGTCGGCGCCACCAGGTATATCCACAGCTGCCTGTAGTTCCCCGCGGCCACCGCCGGCCCCAGCGTCCTCACCGGGTTCATCGACCCTCCCGTCGTCGGCCTGCCACGAACGCACAGTCATCATTACAGACCACGAGACATCTCTGTCCTGAGAGTTACATTCACACGCACGTTGCGTTGCGTAACTTACCCGGCCACGAGGATGTTGAGCGTCACGGCGGCTCCCACCGCGATCCCGGCGAGCTCGCCCACCTGCACGCAACGACGGCAAAGGATTTAGTCATGGTCAGACCGAACACGCGTGTGGCGATGAGGATTCAGCCATGGTCAGCTAGCGACGTACTGCGCGGGTGTCGGTGGCGACGGCGGTGACGACGAAGAGGAGGTTGAAGGTGATGATGAACTCGGTGAAGAGGGCCTGGGCGGTGGAGATGGTGACGTCGGGGACGGTGACCCCGCCGGAGAGGAACGGGTGGAAGACGCCCTTGAGCGCGAACCCGGCGGAGATGGAGCCCAGCACCTGGGCCGTCACGTAGGCCGGGACCTGGAGCCAGGGGAAGTGGCGGAACGCTGCGAAGGCGATGGTCAGGGACGGGTTCAGGTGCGCGCCCGAGATGTGGCCCGTCGACAGGATGATGGTCGTCACAGCCAGGCCCGCGCACGCCGCGTTCCCGAACGGCGAGATCACGCCGCCGTACTTCTGGTTCACGATCGGCGCCGCCGTCGCGAAGAAGATGAGGATGAACGTCCCGACGAACTCCGCGCCGAGCTGCACGATTGTGATTCATGGGTCAGTTTTGAAGGATTCGTGGGTCATGGCTCATGGCCTATGTACGTCCGACAAAGAACAAACAAAGCCCAGCCCGTATAAGATTTTTTTTCCTAGCACTAGTACCATATTCTAGTTCCTATTATTTTTTCTCCGTCTGTTCGACTGTCAACTGTGAAGTTGCGTTAGAATTCAGCGGTCTTGATCATCAAACACTAAATAAAAGTTGAAATGACAAATTGATTTTGCCATCACATGGCGATACCCCGTTGGATTTTATATATGCTCCCTAGTTTTTCGTAAACCATCATTCTCCAATAATTTTACGCAGAGTTGCAGACAGAGTCAGATCGGACATGTCACAGGTGATCGAGACGTCCAAAGGGAAGCAACCATTCTCGACGCTAACGGGTGGCGAAGGCTGAGGCGATATATTGAGTCAACTATGAGTTTTGGACATGCTTGTCCTCTTATGTCACGTCCAGGAACAGGAACCTTACCCGAGAAATAATTGTACTTCAACTCCAAGCAAAGATCACATCGTCTTATCAACGGTGTCATTGCATGGCAAATCGGCGTGTAGTGTATTTTTTTTTCCAGAAAGTTGCAAGGCATGTCAACTAAACTTGTCATCCTCCTGTTAATAAAATTGTCATTAAAAACGTTTGATTTGCCATGGTCAAATCCCGAACATTCGGGATATCATTTCCAATTTTTAGGGGTAGTAATATATTTTCATGTAGTGCATGCATGTTGATGGAAAAAAAAGTGTGTCTCAACTTACATTAGCATTTTTTAGGCTAAAACACACTTACTCTTTATTGCTCAATAATGTTCCCCCCACCATCTCAGAATCAGCCCATGTTAGGCCCATGTATGTTTGATTTGCCCCCAGCAGAGAAATAGCAAGTCCACTAAAAAAGACAGAATAATCTAAAAAAAGAAAAAAGAGTGAATGTTGTTCTAAAAAAAACTAAGAAACAGAATACAGAACAAAATTAAGTTTATTTAAACAGTATTTGGCCAGCTTAATTGCCCTCAACAGAATGCATTGTATTTTCCTGACAAACCTATACATACAAAAAAGAACTAACAAATGGAGTATGTTGGATTCACGACGTCATCAGAATTTTCCAAAACTATTCGCTACGCGCTTTTGAAAATTTTGAACCGTTATTTCAGACAAACTCGTTAGATCATCTTGGTGATATTCTAGCACACTATATTTATCTGCAACATTTTTATTGCATCCTGACACTTTAGATGAAATTTCTTGACCATTTTTTAATTATTGCAACATATTTAGTTCAAGGTTGTGCAAGGAGTTGGATGGAAACAACGGATAAGCCAAGTTCAAAGGTTTTTATAGAGCTAGCAAACTTATTGCATTGCACAGGTTGGGTACCCCTCCCGTCCCTTTTTATAAGTTTATTTTGTCATAATTCATTTTTGTGTGTGTTTGACTACATTTGCAAGGAACTGTCAATGACTGCAATAGTAAATAAATAAAATATGAATTTCCCGATGGATCTAATAATACCGACTCGATTTCGTAGGTGTTAATACTTTTTCTATAAACTTCGTAAAGAAAAAACTTTCTTAAAAAACCGCCTTATAAAAAGTAATGGAGGGAGTGTATAAATACTTTCTCCAAAGTATAATGCCACTTATCAAATTGGAACTCTCCTCTGGGTTCTTTTTACCAAAAATTGTGAAGTTAGCACAATTTTCATGACCTCAAAAGAAAAATGCTACAACCACAATATCTTATAGCAAAATATTGTGCGAAGAGTATCCCCTATAGTTTAATACTCTTAGAACAAAAATGATATAGAAGCATGTTCCCATACTTTCCTTAATAAAGGAGCATGGTGATATTAAAGGTCTAAATTTTCAATGAAGGCATAATTTCCAGCTACTCAACTTAATTTTTGAGACGTTAGAATACATTGGACTGGCTTACGTCAAATCCAATTTGTACTTTGCTATTTGTAAGTGATGCACTCATGGTATTTTAAGATCTCCGCAAATTACTTTGCCTCGAGTTCACTAGAGGAGTGGCTATCCGGGTTGTTAGGGAATATTATTACTTCAAACCTTTTTTTAACACATGATGCCTTTGGGTTTAGGGACTGAACGCTGAATGGTATGGCGTCACAGAGTTTACAAGCATATCTCTCGATTACGCGCCCGCAGTGCCAGGCCCAAATTTTGTGCACCTGATCTGCCTACGCGAGTCATGGCTGCGTAGAGCCAGACACGAACTTTTGTACTGTTGCGGTGTGTGCTGTACACTAGCACTCTAGCAGGACCCTACGTTCTGAAACTGGCTGTGTTTTGTGCTCCGTGTGTGCATGCATAACATTGTACCGTCCCGTACTACGTACTACATACGGAAAATGTCTCCGGCACAGTTTCGGAAAAGAAGATAAATCCATTTCCAGATACGGAACTCATAAAAAAAAGCACTCACAAGAACAGCAATATATGCTCATCCATGGGGTGGCCAACAGAAGAGTAAAATAAAATATTGCAGAGAGCGATACTGAGAGAGAGGCCGAATATGGTGTGGCAATGTGCACGTGCATGGCCGCGAGCGCGACGTCCGGCGTACCTTGCGGGGGAGCGAGACGTCCGGCGCGGGGATCTCCACGACGCAGGCGTTGGACGACATCCACGCATCCACCGGCAGGCACCTGCACCGCGGCATCGACTTGCGCTCGTACGACAGCGAGTCCACCCGCGCCCCCGCGAACAGCGGTGCCGGCGTCCCCGGCGTCGCCGGTGCCGACAGGTTCGGCGTCTCCGCCCCAGCCGCCGACTCCATCACACCACTCTGCTAATCAAGCGGCCAACTCTCTCTTCTCCCTCTCTTTTTTGGGGGTTTTTTCAAGACGAATGTGGTGGTGGAACGGAAATAGGAGGCTCACTAACTACATGATTTGACGGTTTTTTGCGAAGGTGGTGCTACGGCAATGGACGGATTATCTCCAGCAGGATCACAGGACCGCGACTGATGGCTACGACTAGCGATACATGATTGGAGTTTCTGTTAACCTTTTTTTTTGTTGGTTTTTTGTCTGGATGGCAAGGAAAGACGGCGGACAAATTTACATGATCTGGAGGCTTTTCTAGATTTCGTGCTAAGGACTCGGTGCGGGTGAATCCAGCCTACTAGATATGCTAGATTTTCTGCAACCTTTTGAAACTAGGAAGTGACTGATTTTTTTGTGGTTTTTGTGGTTGGATCTGGGTCGATGCTGGAGATGGTGTGCTCTACATGATTCGCAGGTTTTTTCTCAAGGTTTGGCTAAGGAAGCGGAAGGGAAATGGTGCCCAGCTCTATCTCAAGAACAGGACCGGTCACTCTAGGGTTGGAGCAGAGGAAAAATGGAAGCGCATTCGGGTTGCAGGAACAGGAACGGGAAGTGGAAATGCAGGTGGTGTCAATGGCGGTCGAAGGCGAGGAGGAAGGAGCAGTGGAATGGGAGGGATGGAGTGGGTGTGGACGAAGCTGTCTATCTATATAGCCGAAGTAGCAGAGCACATGAGGCGACGGATCGAGGTCAATGGCTTCCTCCACTTCTCGAGGCATCTTTCTCTCCCCAACTGCTCTTCAATAATGCACGCCGACTAATCACAAGACATGGAGAGGGTTGAGATCGCGTCATCAGTAAATCCCTGAATTAAACGAGTGATGATCGTACGTACTAGCATTAGTTTTAAGACAAGCAAACAAGCAGTGAAGTGGAGCGGGCGATTCATCAGATAACTTTGAACGAGATAAAGCCAAACTGAAGAGAACATCTTCACTAAGTTTCTCGAGCCATCGTTTTTCATCGATCAAACAATGCGGCGTGACGCCGGCATGCAAAGAGTCGCTTCAATCAACGTAGTACTGGCATTTTGCTCCGTTATTGTGCTGGCGCGACATTGATCATTGCTGCTTGTTTAATCGGATCCCCGGTCAAATGATGCTGTTGTTAAATTATTGCATGATATCACCCGGTGTTTGGAACTATGCGCGTGCAGTTTGATCGAGGAAATATTACAATATGATATCACCCAGTGTCGGCCATGCATGTAGGGGGACGCGCAATCAGGCGATCTTTCACTCTTCTGAGCCCGAAGGTTCCTAACCATATTATACATCCGTGGTCACGCAACAAAATTATTTACCCGAGCACACCGAGCCATTGTCCTTGATTTTTACTGTACTAGATGCATTGAGAACTGATGCAGTTAGCACTTAATAAGTATACACTGCTAACGGCATACTGCATACTACTCATTTTTTATATTTTTTTTAAAAAAGAAGGATGACCCCCGGCCTCTGCATCTGGACGATGCATGCAATCACTTTATTAATTATTTACACACGGCCTTACAAAGTCATACAACAGTAAAACTAAAGTGACCGTCTAGTCAACATCTGTCGCTACTCCTATGCATGCAACCACTTTATTAATTATTTACACAATACCTTACAAAGTCATACAACAGTAAGACTAAAGCCACCGTCTAGCCAACATCTGCCGCTACTTCTATCCAGTTGATGTAGGGATGCTGATAGTTGGGCCTAATACCAAACAGACATCACAACCAAATCTAACATCTAAGACCTAGGGTCCCAACCAAGACGCCTGCCAGGTATGGGGCACTGTCGGTGTCAAAATCGGCGGATCTCGGGTAGGGGGTCCCGAACTGTGCGTCTAGGCGGATGGTAACAGGAGACAAGAGACACGATGTTTTTACCCAGGTTCGGGACCTCTCGATGGAGGTAAAACCCTACTCCTGCTTGATTAATATTGATGATATGGGTAGTACAAGAGTTGATCTACCACGAGATCAGAGAGGCTAAATCCTAGAAGCTAGCCTATGGTATGATTGTTGTTCGTCCTACAGACTAAAACTCTCCGGTTTATATAGACACCGGAGAGGGCTAGGGTTACACAGAGTCGGTTACAATGGGAGGAGATCTTCATATCGAATCGCCAAGCTTGCCTTCCACGCCAAGGAAAGTCCTATCTGGACACGGGACGAAGTCTTCAATCTTGTATCTTCTTCATAGTCCGGGAGTCCGGCCAAAGGTCATAGTCCGGTCATCCGGACACCCCCTAATTCAGGACTCCCTCAGTAGCCCCTGAACCAGTCTTCAATGACGACGAGTCCGACGCGCAAATTATCTTCGGCATTGCAAGGCGGGTTCCTCCTCCAAATATTCCATAGAAGATGTTGAACACAAGGATAGTGTCCGGCTGTGCAAAATAAGTTCCACATGCCACCGTAGAGAGAATAATATTTGCACAAATCTAATCTGCTGACGTACTCCGCAGCGTGACATCACGCCACTGCCAGGCCTTTATTCAAATCGTTTTACTGTTCCACATCAGCGCGTTTAGCGAGGCGGTTTCCTTGGCACGTCTTGTCAAAGCAGAGATCGTGTCCCCTTATTCCGGGATTCTCATCAATACGGGCGTGGGTAACCCAACCGCGCCATCAACCGCGGCGTTTGGGAGATAAGCGAGTTTTATTAGACTGGTGGGGGCTCATAGTCTCGGCCGCCCATATAAGGGGATAAGGATCCACCCTTTCCATTCACGCCTTCTTCCTCCCTTGCTTGTCCATCCGCGCACTCGAGCTCCAACGCCCAGGTCCGCACTTCCCACCTCAACCCTTCTCCAATCATGTCCGGAGCGGGAGGTAGATGGATGGCCTCCTCCGTTACGGAGGGGCAAATCAAAAAGTTGAGGAAGGCCGGATACTTGTCCGATGACATCGCGCACCGGCTTCCCGAGGAGGGGCAACTCGTCCCCACCCCTAGGCCCCATGAGAGGGTCGTGTTTCTCCCCCATTTCCTCCGCGGATTGGGCTTTCCCCTTCACCCGTTCGTCCGGGGGCTCATGTTCTACTACGGCCTGGACTTTCACGATTTGGCCCCGAACTTCATCCTCAATATTTCGGCGTTCATCGTCGTGTGTGAGGCCTTCCTCCGCATCCAGCCTCACTTTGGCCTATGGCTGAAGATCTTCAGTGTCAAGCCGAAGGTCGTGGGCGGACGTCAAGCGGAGTGCGGAGGCGCCATGGTGGGCAAAATAGCCAACGTCACATGGCTCGAGGGCGCCTTCATAGACACCATCAAAGAATGGCAATCGGGGTGGTTCTACATCACCGAGCCGCGTGACCCTAAATGGGCAGCGGTCCCCGAATTTCGATCCGGCATCCCCACTCGGCTCACATCTTGGAAGGAGACGGGCTTGTCATGGGGTAGTCCGGGAGAGGTGACCGGACTCCAAACCTGCGTCCGGGACCTGGTGAACAAGAAGGTTAAGCTTGTCAACGTAGTCCAGGTCATGCTCTTCCGCCGGATTCTTCCGTGTCAACGACGGGCCTTCACCTTGTGGGAGTTCGACCCGGCCAAGCACCAGACTCTGTCCCGGCTTTTCGACACAAAGCACGAGGACGCTTGGAAGGTGCTATTCAAGAGCTTCGAGGTCTCCCCACCCGTCACCGAAGACCGTGGATTCTGCGCCAAGCGCCAAGCCACCGAAGTAAGCTCGCATTTAGTATTTCTTGGGACATTTGATTTTCATGGTTTGATTTTATGTAGGATCTAAACTCCTATTCCTTTGACAAGACTGGAAGAGGACATCCAGGCAGTTTGATTGCCCGACCCCTTTGCCCAAAGGCCCAGCAGACGCGCGCTTGACGAAGCTACTGGTTCCGGCACCTCACGTGGTGCCGGAGAAGAAGGCCAAGAAGAAGGCCACGGGGACCCGGAAGAGTTCTCGACGCATGGTGGTGTCGGATTCATCGCCCGACAACCCCGAAGCCCCCTCCGCCTCTGAGGACAAGGAGGAGGAGGAAGAAGAAGAAGAAGAAGCCTCACCCCCTCCAGTGAGGGGAGGAAAGAAAAGGAAGGCCGCCCCAACTGGGGGCGGAGGGTCCAAGAAGGGGAGGACCCTTCTGCCGGACTACGCCTCCGATGCCGAAGACGGCGGGGAGGAATGGCCATCCAGGGTCAAGCCCCTGGCAAAATCGTAAGTATCCGGATACCAGAATAACTTATGGCGCTCCTCTGATGTATGGCACCTTCTGACGCTAAATTCAATTATGCAGTCCGCCCTGGGCTCAGCTCGGCGATTCGTCGAGCGGCTCCCTGGACTCGTCGAATGTGAATAGCGCTTCACTTCCGACGGCCTCCTCCCCTCTCCCTACAGACGACGCTGAGGTGGAGTCCCAAAAGGGGCTAAACCAAGAGGAGGTGGTCCTGGAGGCGCCACAAGGCGACCTCCCAGACTCCAGGCCCAAAGGGGGGTAAAACCCCAGAGGGATCTAAGTCCGGCCCTGGGCCGGACACCGCTCCGGAACCAACAACGGTTCTAGAGACCGGCAGGCGGCGCCTTCGTAAGAAAGGCGTGCCTACGACACCGGCGGCCTCCGTCCAACCGGAGACGCCGGACAACTTGCTGGAGGTGCTGAACGGCGCCTCCATCGACGAGGAGCACCATACTGTTATGAGTGCGGTGATTCAGAAGGTTCAGTCCGCCAAGAGCGGACTGACAGAAGCCTGTACCAGCCTGCTAACAGGCTTCGAGGTATGTAAAACATATAAAAATGTTACGGCATAGACAGTAGCCCCTGATGCTCAGTTCGGCGTTCGAAAAGAAAATTCGAGCCGAGGATCTAAAAAGATATATGCAGGAGTCTAACATAAATGTGTCAATATGGGAATGCAGGCTGCGCTGCTGACCTCTGCCGCACAGAGTGCGGAGGTCGATACATTGAAGAGAAGCCTCGAGAGGTCCGAGGACGAGCTCGGCCGTGCCAAGAAGCAGGTCGAGGACAAGGAGGGTACGTAGTACCTTGTGTAAATGTATATATAAATACTTGGTTGCAAATAATAACAGGACCAACGTGAATGTTGCAGGGACCACGTCTGAGGTGGCGACCCTGAAGGAGGCGGTGTCCAAGGCCGAAAATAGTGCGGCCTTGGAGCGCACTGAGCGAGAGAAACAGGAGGCACGGGTGGTGGAGGTACAGCTAGAGCTCCAGGCCCTCGTGGAGAAACACGAGAGTTTGGAGCGTGACTCGAAGACTCGAGAGTCCGAGCTTGCCTTGGCTCTTGAGAGTGCCAAAACCGCTAAGGCCGAAGCCCAGAAGGCCTTCCAGGAGATCGAGGCGATAAAGAAGATAGCGGCGGGTAAGGCATTCTTTATGCAAAGCAAGCATATAAAAGTGAATTATCTGTTACTTACCCGAATCCGGAGCTCTCCAGGAGCGTTCACCGATCTGCCCTGTAGTGTGTCTGATGCTGCCACGTTCTACCGCGCCGAGGAGGGGAGCTCGACGGAAAAGGTGTTCTGGTCTCAATATGCTGAGGCCGGACATTCGGTGCCCCTGAGCGACCAGCTGAAGCAGCTGGTCGAGCTCCACAAGGTGGCCGAACAGGCCATGAAGGGCCTCATAGTTCGGCTGTGGCCAGGAGAAGCCATGCTTGGGAGCTACTTCGGTCTGGTGCGGCGGCTGGTGGACGCTTGTACCTGGATTGAAGTCATCAAGCGCTCCGTCTGTATTGAAGGTGCCCGTCGGGCCCTTGCCCGTGCTAAAGTGCACTGGGGGAAGATGGACGCCGAGAAGCTTGTGACGGACCGGCCACCGTTGGGCAAGGAGTATCGCACGCCCGAGATGTATTATGAGGGTGTCCTGAAGGGTGCCCGCATTATAGCGGGTGAATGCTCCAAAGATGTAATTTTTGAGTAGACTCGCATCTGTTATCTTGTGCGCTGAAAACTTTGTTCATATGCGCTAAGCAACGCTTGTTAATTTGAAATATTACCTTCTGTGCGGCCATTTATTAAATCTGAGAGATGCAAGTCGTCGGCTTCTGCCCCCATGCCACGAGTGCTGGGGTGTTCGGGATAAACCTGAGCGCTCTTGTTCCCATTTTTGGGTCCATCTAGGGAGGCGCTCAGCACAACAACGAGGCCATCGGGCTTATAGTGCTTTATCACTCTCACTTAGCCATAGAATTCTATAATTTTAAATTTCTGCGAAGCCCCTAGTTTTCGGAAGACCGAGTTCGGGGCGCTATCCACGCCTGGGACGGATAAATCCGGCTCCTCGCTCGAAGCGGCATAAGTCTTTAAGGACTCAAAAAAACCTCGCGAACAGCGACTGGTCTCTCGCATTATCATGACAGTCAGTTTTAGCTTTCTCTACTGAGGTGTTAACCCAGCTCAACTGGGGCACAATCGCAGTAGTTCTCCCAGCGCTACCTTAGCCAACATTGCGGAACGTAAGGTACCAAAACATGGGAGCCGGGCAAACCCAACTATTGATCCAAGACATGATTCGGAGCTGATGCATATAGTGCTATAAGTTCGGGGTGCCGCACTCATGAGAGTGTTCGATCTTCTCACACCGTGTTATGGGGTGCTGAAGCCCCTGGTGTATTGGCCGTACCATAGTGTACGGTTGCACAATGTCATGACTGAACATATTTGTATAAAAATAGATGAATACAATATTAGATAAGAGCTATATATTGTTTATTAAAGGGGGGCTGCTATGAAAGCAGAATGATACAAATAGTGCAGTAAGCAAGGGGTGTTATTATTTGACATATCCTCCTCCAGGGGCAAGCTGTCAGACCTTTAAGTAAAGCGGGTATTTAGCTCGTTATAGAGACCACCTGGACATTTGACGTGGCCTGCGCTCTTCCTGGCTGTTGCATCGTGTGTTCGGCGAGTGTATTGCCGGACAGGCCTTCTGGATAGTTGGGTCCTGAAATAAAAAAATAAAAAAGAAACGGCAGAATAGGGAGCCCCTAGTGCGGTTAAGCCGCATTCTGGGAGTGCCGTAGTTGTGCCCCTCCCCTTATGCCCATGGTATTTCCAAAGCGTAGTTATGTACGCGTGGTACCGCTATCGCCATCTGGCGAGGGCTGGGGTTGGGGCTGCACTGCTATGCTTGCTCGGAGCATGCCATCCGGTTTTGTTGTAGGTTACTTCGGGCACGCTTGACGTTGTCCGGACGCTTAACACCCGGATTGGGGAATTGCCTTGACAGGCTACTTTGAACTTCCGCCGCCAGGGCCGCCATGTGCTCCTCCGTTCGGAGGGAGCGTTCGGTGTTTCCATTTACCGTGATGACTCCGCGAGGGCCTGGCATCTTGAGCTTGAGATATGCGTAGTGCGGCACCGCATTGAATTTCGCAAATGCGGTTCGTCCGAGCAGGGCGTGATAGTCACTTCGGAATGGGACTATGTCGAAGATTAACTCTTTGCTTTGAAAATTATCCGGGGATCTGAAGACCACTTCGAGAGTAAACGAGCCTGTACATCTGGCTTCTACACCTGGTATGACTCCTTTAAAGGTTGTCTTTGTGGGTTTAATCCTTGAGGGATCTATGCCCATTTTTCGCACTGTATCCTGATAAAGCAGGTTCAGGCTGCTGCCGCCGTCCATGAGGACTCTAGTGAGGTGAAATCCGTCAATGATTGGGTCTAGGACCAATGCAGGGAATCCGCCGTGACGGATGCTAGTGGGGTGGTCCCTTTGATCAAAAGTGATCGGGCAGGAGGACCATGGGTTGAACTTCGGAGCGACCGGCTCCAACGCATAGACGTCCTTGAGAGCACGCTTCCGCTCCCTTGTGGGGATATGGGTTGCGTATATCATGTTCACTGTCCGCACTTGCGGGGGGGAACCCTTCTGTCCTCTGTTGTTCGGTGGCCGGGGCCCCTCCTCGTCGTCGCTATGCAGCCCCTTGTCTCTGATTTTGGCACTTAACTTGCCTGCCTGCTTGAACACCCAACAATCTCTGTTGGTGTGGTTGGCTGGTTGTTCGGGGGTGCCGTGTATCTGGCACGAGCGATCGAGTATCCGGTCTAAACTGGATGGTCCCGGAGGGTTTCTTTTGAATGGCTTCTTCCGCTGACCGGGTTTAGAGCCTCTGAATCCGGCATTAACTGATGTATCCTCAGTGTTGTCGCTGTTAATGCGGCGCTTGTGTTTGTCGCGACGTGACCTGCCGTTGTTGTCCTTGGTATCCGAATTGCCAGGGCTCTTTGTTATGTTATTGCTACAAGCTAGCCAGCTGTCTTCTCCCGGGCAAAAGAGGGTCATGAGTGTCGTGAGGGCTGCCATAGATTTTGGCTTCTCCTATCCTAGGTGCCGGGCGAGCCATTCGTCTCGGATGTTGTGCCTGAAGGCTGCAAGGGCCTCGGCGTCCGGACAGTCGACTATTTGATTTTTCTTGGTTAGGAACCGTGTCCAGAATTGTCTGGCCGACTCCTCTGGCTACTGGATTATGTGGCCAAGGTCATCGGCGTCTGGTGGTCGCACATAAGTGCCTTGGAAGTTGTCAAGGAACGCGGATTCCAGGTCCTCCCAGCAACTAATTGACTCTGCTGGCAGGCTGTTAAGCCAATGCCGAGCTGGTCCTTTAAGCTTGAGCGGGAGGTATTTGATGGCGTGTAGATCATCACCACGGGCCATGTGAATATGAAGGAGATAATCATCGATCCATACCGCAGGATCTGTTGTGCCATCGTATGATTCGATGTTGACGGGTTTAAAACCCTCGGGGATTTGATGATCCATTACTTCGTCTTTGAAGCATAGTGGGTGTGCGGCGCCCCTATACTGGGCTATATCGCGACGCAGCTCGGATGAGCTTTGTCTTCTGTGTTCGGCCTGGCCGTATTTATCATATCCGGCGTGACGGTTATCATCACGTGAAGCGGGGCGCCCACGCGATCCGTAGATCGATCTTGTTTGCCTTGCCTTATTCTCCAATATGTCTCGCAGGTCTGTTGCGTCTTCCCGCACTCTGGTATTTTTTGAGCGGTGCCGGGGTGCGGCTTGGGTCGAGGGCCTGAAGGCCTCTCTGTCGCGGCCACGGGGTGGCCGATCGGGCGCATCGTACGCTGGTGATGTAGGTTTAGTTGCTTCCTTCTCAAGTTGGGGTAGCAGCCTGCGCTTTGGGTAGCTCTTGGAGGGGCATTCGAGTTTATACTCTTCGGCCGCCAGGACTTCAGTCCATCTGTCGGCTAGCAAGTCTTGGTCAGCTCTAAGCTGCTGCTTTTTTTTTCTTGAGGCAATGGAAGCACCAATTAAAGCACCAATGTTGGTGTCAAAACCGGCGGATCTTGGGTAGGGGGTCCCGAACTGTGCGTCTAGGCGAATGGTAACAGGAGACAAGGGACACGATGTTTTTACCTAGGTTCGGGCCCTCTCGATGGAGGTAAAACCCTACTCCTGCTTGATTAATATTGATGATATGGGTAGTACAAGAGTTGATCTACCACGAGATCAGAGAGGCTAAACCCTAGAAGCTAGCCTATGGTATGATTGTTGTTCGTCCTACGGACTAAAACTCTCCGGTTTATGTAGACACCTGAGAGGGCTAGGGTTACACAGAGTCGGTTACAATGGGAGGAGATCTTCATATCGAATCGCCAAGCTTGCCTTCCATGCCAAGGAAAGTCCTATCCGGACACGGGACGAAGTCTTCAATCTTGTATCTTCATAGTCCGGGAGTCCGGCCAAAGGTCATAGTCCGGCCATCCGGACACTCCCTAATCCAGGACTCCCTCAGGCACCTACCAGTCCGACGCACTCCTGAACCAAGACGCTTGCCGGGTATGAGGCAGCCGCAGTCACGTTCCATCAATCCATCCTCATTGTTGTACTGCTGCATCTACCTTGCCCGGTCTAGCTGCCGTCGACGCCACCACGACGCCAGACAATGTCATCATCCCACGCTCGTCCATCATCACACGCCCACCGGCGAGACCCCGCTGATGCATGCCGCTGAGACCCGCCGTTGTCGACGTGCCAGATGCCACGTCGCTCCTCCGACACGAAAAACCACCTATTGCCACTGGTCTCATCCCCTCCCCCTGCCGTTCCTCAAACCGAGCACCCAAACGCCCCAGGCGGCGCCTCCAAGAAGGGTACGACACACGCGGTGCCGCCGCCACCCAATCTAAGGGATTTAGGGTTTTCACCTGGGCATGGGGTCGGGGTGGAGGGCAGGGACCTCGACGGCACCTGCAAGGAGGAGAACATCGACCCTGGTCGTCGCCTCCGTCGGGATGAACGAGTCATTCAGAGTCTCCTTCGGTCCGATGTCACCTCTACCAGCCCCCGCGAACGCACCGAGGCCGACGACCGCGATCGTAAGCCATCAACTGCAGTGGGAGAGAGTCTATAGCGCGGAGGAGATCCACCGGCGACTCACCGCCCACGCGGTCAAGACGTCGTTCATCCACCCCCCGCGAACATCGCCAGCCGAGGGCGTCGTCGCCATGCCTAACGGGGTCGCCGCCCCTGGTCCAGGTCCCTCCATGAAGGCCGGAGTGGTGAGATCCGCCACGAGCGACGAGATCCGGCACTGCGTGGCCGACGCCATCGCTCAAGCCCGCCATCGACCGGTCCCGCTGCCGCCGGGAGCCCACACGCTGCCGGGAGTCCCACACCCATGGATCTGGGCACGCGTGCACCGTCGCAAGTCCGCCCCCTCCGGGATTCGCCACACCGTCGAGAGGGCCGCACCCCGCGGATCAGGACGCCCACGCCGTCGCAGATCCAGGAACGGGAGGAGAGACCCTCCGCCGCCGCCATCGCACGCACGGGCTTTGCCCGGCGCCGACCACCGGCAACGGCGGAGGGGGAGAAGGACGCTGGAGGGACTAGGCGGCGGCGGCTGAGCCCTCCCGAGTCGCCCGCGGGGAGGCGACGCGAGAGGGACGCGAGACTCTCGGTTCTAAGAAAATGGAAGAGATTTTCACTTTCCAGCCTCTGCACCAACTAGGGATGCATACGGCCATTTCAGTATGAGTACCAAGATAAACATGGTCCTCAGAATTTTTTAATTAGTATCAAGATATTTCTTGATACGTGGTTCGACCACACACCAAGTTTGCTCCTCAATAAACGGGGGAAAACCTCCGTGCATCAACGTATACTACTCATGCTGCCTAGAGAGTTACTAAGACTCAATCAGAGGAAAATAAAAAAGTGTTCGGGCCTGTCCACTTGATCATGTCATGTGCTGTGTTGGTTTCGCAGCACGACTCATGCTGGATTACCGGTGTCTGGTTTTGGCAATGTCCAGGTAACGGTAGTCACCTACCCTCACAATCTCCACTTGCTCAAATCGTTGTTTGGTTACCTTTTTAATACCTCTCTGACTTAGGAACAGCAAGTAGTAGTCGGTATGAAATGAATGGAGAAATGGCCATGTACACATTCACTTCATGACAGTGGCATCGACACTCCACCCCCGTTCCAAATGTGGATAATGCGATCAAGCCGTCGAGATCAACGAATCCAGTGATGGGAGCTTGAATCTACTCCAATGAATGCTGATTGACGAATACCGGGAGATCAGATCGATGAACGGCTGAAACAAACCTCCCCGGTTCGAAATCTGAACAACAGAGAGTGTGCAGCAAACTGTAAGCCAACTGTTTCCTTCTCGACCGGACAGCTTGTATGAGTGCTACCACCAATCATTATTTTTTCACGATGATAACACCAATCATTCTCGGGCTAATTAATCACAAAAGCCTCTTCCTTAAATGCTCTGCGGGCCAGATCGAAGAAATCACCTTTCCCTCAAAAAAAAAAGTTTGAAGAATCACACACGTATTGTGTGCGTAAAGCGATGCCCCGATTTGACAAAGCGGCTTTTCTCTGAAGAACGTACGTAACCTAGGTTAGCTTAGCTGCTGACACCGCGATTAAAAGATTGTGCTTGCACCGTGGACCGACAATCGTCCGCGGAACAATCTTTGCGCGGCAGATCTCACGATCCCGCCGATGTATAGTTTCGCCCACTAATCCACGCGCGCTTTACACTCTGCGAATAGTTCAGTGTGCAGAAGCATCTGAAGCAAAAAGCGCAGCGGCCTTAAAGAAAATCAAATGGGCAGCAGCTGCAGCGGAGATCGAGTGTTACATTCTTCTGCAAGCTCAATTTCCTGACGCAAATAGGCAGGGTATGATCGGCGGCACACGTTTCAGACGATGCCTTCCTTGGCTAGCCACTGACACTCGACGCCGTAGCCGTAGGGAAGGACAGTACTGGCGGAATGGCGTGCGCCCGGCGCAGAATTACCCGGGCAGCGGGTGACTCCTCGCCGCAGATAAGCGGACAGATTCGCATGTCAGTCATCTCGCGACGACGGAGAGGCGAGGGGCAAGCAAAACCTCACGCACGCCGCTGCTTTCCCCGTCGTTTCGTGCTCTAGTCATGGAGCTAGCTAGCTAGCGGGAGCTGAGAGGGCGCGTCGTAGCTTGGCTTTGTGCGAGGTTAGCTTAGCTCCTAGCGCCTTTGTGTGACCTGCACTACACGGATGGATCAATCCATAGGCGTGATGGCAGTGGACGAACTGTTCCTACAGTGGGCTATCTATATGGCTGCTTTTGCTCTGAACCATCGGTTGGTTCAGTCTGAACAAGCCCCTCGCTGAAACGGCACAGTCCACCGCTGCTCTTGTCATTTGGTC
>NC_041381.1:383755655-383760263 GCF_002162155.2 Triticum dicoccoides
CTGCCGGTTTGACCAAGATGCACTCTCCAGACGTGATCCTTTCCGTCGTAGTGTATCGATCGATGCATGTAGGAGTAGCCTTGATCGCCATTGGCAGCCAGCTTCAGAGAAAAAAGCGAAAGCACTGGATCGATGTAGCGTAGGCGTCGCTTTTGCTTTTCCCTGGAAATTGAAATGATCCGTCAGCCATGAGATCCAGCGGCACGCCAACTGCTCCCACGCCTTCAGCTACCTGCATCATCATCATCATTTCCCCTGTTGAACCTGCCCTGCCGCCGGAACCAAAGTCCACCCAGGCCTTGGACTGCGGCAGAAATCACATATCAGATAAAAATCAAATCACAAACTGACCTGGTCACGAAAAAATTTCACTCTGCTGACCCTTTGGTGTGACGCCCGACAGTCGGGCGCCGCACCCTACTGTGCAGCGACCTTCCCTTAGGCGTCGCACATCCTGCCAGCGTGGCAGCCCTGGTTCAGTTGCGGCCCCACACGCACCTGTGCAACGCCTAAGGTCTAGGCGCCACACACCTGTAATGTGCAGCGCCTAGCTCTTGGGCGCTGCACAGTCTGTGTTCCACTTGGGCTGGCCCCACCCTCTCTCCCCTCCCACCCCCACCCCACACACCCCCACCCGACCCAAATCCTTAGACTTGCGGCCCTCCTCTCTTCCCCTCTCCCCCCTCTCAAATCCTTCTCAAATCTTGCAAATCCGCCACACACCGTGGATTTCGAAGCCAACCCCTCCCTTAAGGTAATCTCCTCCGATCCCCTCATTTTCATCCATAGGAATTGTCACATTTGCTCAAATCTTGCTAGTTTGGGGAAACCCTAGATTTTGATAGGATTTGGAAATTTGTGTTGAATGATGTTATATTTCTTTGCTAATTTGGGTTGTTTAGGCTTCCATAGTATGCTAGGGTTAGGGTTATGTGTGTTTCATGTTGGTGTTAGGGTTACGTTGGTGTTAGGGTTGTGGTTATTGTTATGTGGGAGTTAGGGTTATTAATTCATATATATGTTAGGGCATATGTGTGCAAATATTTTTCTTAAGTATTACTTGATATATGTGTGTTTTTGATTATTGTAGGAATGGGGAGAACATGTGTTTATGTTCATCATGTGGATAAAGAGGCCTTTTTGAAATGAATGTGTCGTGAACCATGTCGTAGTAATGTTTGAATTGTCTTAAGTTATGAACTCGTCGGCTTAAAATTTATGTTTGTTCAAATTGTTGTGATGCTGCAGTCATTGTAAGTATTGTGGATGTGATGCAAGCCAACTGTGGCTCTCTGGATGTGAGATGTTGGAAGTAGTGCAGCGCCTAAGGACAGGGCGCTGCACTATACAGTGCAGCGCCCAATTGTTGGGCGCCACACAGTACAGTGCAGCGCCTATATGTTGGGCGCTGCAGTGCTGCTATAAGCAAAACTGCAGAAACAGATGTCATTTTGGCCTCCTGCAGCAGCACTCACATAATAAAAAAACTGTAAACTGCACTAGTAAGAGTTCATTTAAGACAATTCAACATTACTTCAGGTTCGCAAACACAAATACCACACTAGTAAGAGTTCACCAACATATAACATAACCTCACAAGTTCGTCAACCTAATTAAACGGCTACAATTAACATGAACAAGCACTAATGCCTTCCGCGTGTGTTCCTGGTGGCACGCCTGCAGGCAAGCTTCTTCTTCTTAGGAGCACGAGGATCCTCTTCGTGCACTTCCTTCTCCGCCTCCGCCTCCGCCTCCGCCTCCTCCTCCGCCTCATCATCCAAGCTAGCCATCCGCGAGGTCCCTACGACCACCTTTGGGTTGCCTCTGTTGTCATAGTCGTTGGGCGTGTACCGGCGTCTGGGCTGCCTAGGCTTGAACACATATGCGGACCGAGCTTGAGCGTCCGCCAAAGTCATGTCATCATCAAGCTCATCGCCCTATCACACAACGAAACAATATGGTGAAGGCCGATGTCGTAATCAAGTGAGAATCACATTTAAAGGATTAGTCATACCTCTTGGCTGATCCCATCCTCATCATCCATATAAGCATATGAGGAACTCACATCGTCCCCCTCATGGTGAGGTGCGGGGTCTGATGGTGTACCAGACCTAGAGGCAGATGGTTCATCATATTCAGGATCACGGCAACCGAGAAGGTTCGATAACCGCCTTAACTTCTTGGCCTGACGCTGTAACACGAACAAGTGTGTAAGATATCAAACTTCGCAACATAGACTGGCTCTCATAGTGAATACGATATGTACCTTGAGGAATGCTCGTAGTGAACCATCATCATTGCCAGTTCCAACCGGTGTCTTCTCCAGAATAGACTGGCTCTCATCAGCTGCTTTCTTGATCTCGGTGCGCTGCGGATGAGAAAAAATGAATGCGTTAGCCATTCAAACATGTGTAATACGGTCAACAGGAAAGTAAAGAGGGGAACACTTTACCACATAGTTAATCACCGGAACAGTAGGGACTCCTTGCCCTAGCCTGACATCTCTGTTGTACTTCCCCTTTGCTAGATCCTCAAAGTTTACGGGTTCTTCAAGAATATCCTCATTATATGCCGGCGGGCATATCTCAACTTGAGTAGTTCCAATAAACCATCGTACGTAGTTATCAAAAGCAAGTGAGTTGTGCTCACGAAGCGGGGCGCGTGCAGTGCTACGAGCTTGCTCCACACAAAGCTGGAAGCGGGTAACATACGCAGAATGATGCTTGGCCCAGTCCTTTATCTTCCGTTGCCTTCTCCTATCCAACCTGTGTGGTATAAAACCAAACATTAGCACAATCAAAAGGAGTCCCGATGATTAGACAATACGCACACATGCTCTCTTACCTATGAAGTGCTTTATCCGTGTCCACCCAATCCGGCGGGTGAGGCTGGAAAAGACCAAACTGACGATACACGCGATGCGGCAAATGAAACTCAACCGCCCAGTTGCATATCAGTGGGCACCGCATAAGCCAGAGATCCTTATCCCGCAAGCACATCGGGTTGAGGCGGAAGTCCGCGGTGTACCCCAAGCTCTCACCCGCGCCATATGGCTGCCATTCCACCTATGAAACAGTGCAACAATGCAAATTTGATAACTAAAGTAATGACCTCCTTACCTGCTCAGGCGTAATCGTGTCCAACTCGGCAATGTACTTTTGGTACATGAGATTGACATCGTTCGTCATCTCGGAAACGATATCCCACTTGTAAGCCCGCGTGGGGCGCCGTAATTCGTCATGTTCATCTGCATACCAAGGATCAAACCTGACGCTCTTCGGGCGTCCAACAGGCAGACGCTCCCAGCTCCATACAGAAAGTAGAAGCAGATTACCACCAATGCCTGCACTAGGTGTGATCCTGCAACACGCATCATCCAGCTACATATGAAAGAAAAACAATGTTAACTTGACAGCAAGCTTGCATTGCTAATGAATAAATGAGTTGATCACAAAACAAACCAACTACCTGTCGGTACAAGTAGGCAAGAGTCGCTGAACCCCAGCTCCATTTGCTGTCGAAGACAGTCAACGCCTTCAGCCACATCCATGGAGCGTTCTTGCCAGTGGAGTCAGGAAACAAAGTCCTCGACACAATGTACCACATATACACACGAGCATGTGTCTGGATCACATCATCAGTTGCATCCGGAGGGCACGTCGCAAAGTTATTTTGAATCCACGTGAAAGCAGCTCCGGCTGCCTTCCTTTCCCTCTTCTTCTTCTCTTCTCCCTCCTCTACATCATCCTCAGCCTCGGTAGGAGCCATACCGATAAGAGCAATCATCTGCTCGCGCCACCCATCAGAATCGGTGCTCATACATAGAGGCATCCCGTCGATAGCAAGACCGGTGATCAACGAGACATCCTCGAGCGTCACGGTCATCTCCCCAGTCCGAAGATGGAAACTATGCGTCTCCGGCCTCTACCGATCAGCAAGAGCAGACACCAGTGGAGCGTTCAGATTCGGCGTGGACCGGCTGACCAACTGAATCCACGGGAGTAGTCCTGCCTGCTTGATGTACGGTGTGTACCGCTCATCGTAAGGCATGGTAGGACCAGAGACCCCGTGATACCGAATCTTCAAAGGTTCAAGCTTCTGCAAAAAACAAGTAATGACAAATCTTAGGGCATGTAAATTTCAACTTAAGGCAAAATATTCAGATTACTCGTTATTATCATCTCCTTCTCGCGCATCATGTAGGCCCGGTGTTTCGTGTCGTAGACATCGTCGAGAAGCCAAACCATCCTTACAAAGTTCAAACAATAAACATATATGAGTTCATCTCAAATATCGGTAAACACTCAACATTTCATATGTGTTCATCTAAACATCTCATATGTATTCATCTACAAGAATCTCAACATCTCCTTCTCACACAATGAATAAATGATTGTAAATTTTCATATATATCTAGTATGTCATATGTGTTCAAGTAAATCAACATCTCATATTTCAAATAAACTCAACATTTAATATATATCTAAAAAAATTCAACATCTCACATATAGCTACAACACTCAACATCTCATAATTATCTACAAAACTAGGCATCTCATATATATCTAAAAAAATTACAATCTAGGTTTCACTAACAAGAATCATATA
>NC_041381.1:383760797-383840157 GCF_002162155.2 Triticum dicoccoides
AGGTTCCACCTAATCTTAGGCAAACAAAGATCCAAACCAAGCAAATCAAAGGTTCCACCTAATCTTGGGCAAATCCCTAAAATTGCAACGCATTTACGAAGAAGAAAAAAGGAAACAGAGGAGTTTACCTAGTAGGAGGGATTGGAGATCGAATCCGGGCCTCAAAACTTCAGATCTGAGAGGGGTGTGGGGGGGATCCTAAGGGAGCGCCGCTGCCGCCGCTCTCTGTAAACAGAGCAACTGCTCAGAGGGGGAAGAACTGCTGGGAGGGGCTGGCCCGATGCGGCTTAAGTCAATGTGCAGCGCCCAAGCCATAGGCGCTGCACATTACACAGTGTGGCGCCTATCCATTGGGCGTTGCACTGCTGTCTGTGGGGCCGCAACCCAACCAGGGCTGCCACGCTGGCAGGAGGTGCGACGCCTAAGGCAGAGGCGCTGCACAGTGGTGTGTGGCGCCTAACTGTCGGGCGCCACACGAAAGGGTCAGCAGAGTGAAATTTTTTCGAGAGCAGATCATTTTGTGATTTGATTTCGCCCTGAAATCAAATATATGATTTTTGCCTTGGACTGCAGCACCAGGAGGCCCCTCGGTGGCGCCGGCCACTGCTCCCCTGAGAACGAAATGTGAGGCGAGGAATCGCTCGCTCATTCCGATGCGAATCGATCGCGCACACCATCACGCCTGCTTTCTTTAAGCTCGATCTGATCTCAAGTTCGTAGCATGCATGTATTCCCTCCGTTCCTAAATATTTATGTTTTTAAAATTTTAAATGGACTATCATATGATAGATATATTTTAAAATGTAGATTCACTCATTTTACTTTGTATGTAATCACTTATTGAAATCTTTAAAAAGACAAATATTTAGGAAACGGAGGGAGTAGCCGAATAGGAAAAGTCTTGATGCCTCTCGATGCTCTGTTTTCAGACGGAAGAGGTGACTGACTGAAACTGTAAGTGCGCGCGAGCAGAGCAGGGCTAGGGGTTGTGATGGCGTAGATTAATAATGGCGATGCGACGCCGACCTAATCGTCCAGGTCGCGTCATGGAAAATTACTTACTGCGCGCGCACTGTCGCATGCAGTTGGAGCCAAACCAACAACACCGTAATCAATCTCGTTTAAAAAAAAACACCGTAATCAATCACCATCCCACGCGGCTCTACAGTTCTTTTTTTAACCGCATTCCAGAGCTGACCCTGGATTGATAGGATGTCGATCATAATTATTTCTTCCTTGTGCCGCCAATTGTAGGCTCACACTATAGTGCTGTAAATGATTCTTGTTTTTGCTTGTTTAAAAAAAAAGATTCTTGTTTTGCTGGCAGGGTTCACATCGTGTTTGGGCCATACTCCTTCAACCAAACATCTAACAACTTGTCCAACAGTTTTTTTTTTCAAAACGGAGGCAAAAGATTTACCTCGTCTATTAAATAAGGGAGGAACAAAATTTAGAGTTTTACAACACCCACATACACGGCATGACAATTACTCGCGCAAAAGAATGACCCTAGTCTTTTCGCACCAGCGATGATCCAGAGCTTTGCCTCCTCCAAAATGGTGCTAAAGAATAGGGGGCGGCCTGCTCTTGTGGCGGAACACCCTGGCATCTCTCAAGCTTTTCCAATAGTTACTCTTGGAAACGAGTGTTTTGGCAATACAACTTGATGTATTGATCGGTGCATAGCACACGTATATATGAAGTACAACGTGGGCCACAACCTCAATATACAATGACTAGGAGGTGGGCCGATGTTGGGGAACATAGTAATTTTAAAAAAAATTCCTACGCACACGCAAGATCATGGTGATGCATAGCAACGAGAGGGGAGAGTCTTGTCCACGTACCCTCGTAGACCGAAAGCGGAAGCGTTAGAACAACGTGGTTGATGTAGTCGTACGTCTTCACGGCTCGACCGATCAAGCACCGAAAGCACGGCACCTCCGAGTTCTAGCACACGTTCAGCTCGATGACGTCCCTCGAACTCCGATCCAGCCGAGAGTCGAGGGAGAGTTCCGTCAGCACGACGGCGTGGTGACGATGATGATGTTCTACCGTCGCAGGGCTTCGCCTAAGCACCGCTACAATATTATCGAGGAGGACTATGATGGAGGGGGACACCGCACACGGCTAAGAGATCAATGATCTGTTGTTGTGTCTAGAGGTGCCCCCCTGCCCCCGTATATAAAGGAGCAAGGGGGAAGGGGGCGGCCGGCCAGGGAGGAGGCGCGCCAAGGGGAGTCCTACTCCCAGCGGGAGTAGGACTCCCTCCTTCCTTGTTGGATTAGGAGAAGGGAGAAAGAGGAGGGAGAGAGAGGAAGGAAAGGGGGGGGGGGGCGCCGCCCCCCTCTCCTTGTCCTATTCGGACTAGGGGGGAGGGGCGCGCGGCCCTGCCCTGACCTCCTCTCCTCTTCTCCACTAAGGTCCACTATGGCCCATTAAGCCCCCGGGGGGTTCCGGTAACCCCTCGGTACTCCGGTAAAATCCCGATTTCACCCGGAACACTTCCGACATCCAAATGTAGGCTTCCAATATATCAATCTTCATCTCTCGAGCATTTCGATACTCCTCGTCATGTCCGTGATCACATCCGGGACTCCGAACAACCTTCGGTACATCAAAACTCATAAACTCATAATATAACTGTCATTGAAACTTTAAGCGTGCGGACCCTACGGGTTCGAGAACTATGTAGACATGACCGAGACACGTTTCCGGCCAATAACCAATAGCGGAACCTGGAGGCTCATATTGGCTCCTACATATTCTACAAAGATCTTTATCGGTCAAACCGCATAACAACATACGTTGTTCCCTTTGTCATCGGTATGTTACTTGCCCGAGATTCGATCGTCGGTATCTCAATACCTAGTTCAATCTCATTGCCGGCAAGTCTCTTTACTCTTTATGTAATGCATCATTCTGTAACTAACTCATTAGCTACATTGCTTGCAAGGCTTATAGTGATGTGCATTACCGAGAGGGCCCAGAGATACATCTCCGACAATCGGAGTGACAAAACCTAATCTCGAAATACGCCAACTCAACATGTACTTTTGGAGACACATGTAGAGCTCCTTATAATCACCCAGTTACGTTGTGACGTTTGGTTGCACACAAAGTGTTTCTCCGGTAAACGGGAGTTGCATAATCTCATAGTTGTAGGAACATGTATAAGTCATGAAGAAAGCAATAGCAACATACTAAACGATCAAGTGCTAAGCTAACGGAATGGGTCATGTCAATCACATCATTCTACTAATGATGTGATCCCGTTAATCAAATGACAACTCATGTCTATGGTTAGGAAACATAACCATCTTTGATTAAATGAGCTAGTCAAGTAGAGGCATACTAGTGACATTATGTTTGTCTATGTATTGACACATGTATCATGTTTCCGGTTAATACAACTATAGCATGAATAATAAACATTTATCATGATGTAAGGAAATAAATAATAACTTTATTATTGCCTCTAGGGCATATTTCCTTTAGTCTCCCACTTGCACTAGAGTCAATAATCTAGATTACACAGTAATGATTCTAACACCCATGGAGCCTTGGTGTTGATCATGTTTTGCTCGTGGAAGAGGCTTAGTCAATGGGTCTGCAACATTCAGATTCGTATGTATCTTGCAAATCTCTATGTCTCCCACCTGGACTTGGTCCCGTATGGAATTAAAGCGTCTCTTGATGTGCTTGGTCCTCTTGTGAAATCTGGATTCCTTTGCCAAGGCAATTGCACCATTATTGTCACAGAAGATCTTCATTGGTCCCGATGCACTAGGTATGACACCTAGATCATAAATGAACTCCTTCATCCAGACTCCTTCATTTGCTGCTTCCGAAGCAGCTATGTACTCCGCTTCGCATGTAGATCCCGCTACGACGCTTTGTTTAGAACTGCACCAACTGATTGCTCCACTGGTCAATATAAACACGTATCCAGTTTGCAATTTAGAATCGTCCGGATCAGTGTCAAAGCTTGCATCGACGTAACCATTTACGACTAGCTCTTTGTCACCTCCATAAACGAGAAACATATCCTTAGTCCTTTTCAGGTATTTTAGGATATTCTTGACCGCGGTCCAGTGATCCACTCCTAGATTACTTTGGTACCTCCCTGCCAAACTTATTGCCAAGCATACATCAGGTCTGGTACACAGCATTGCATACATGATAGAGCCTATGGCTGATGCATAGGGAACATCTTTCATTTTCTCTCTATCTTCTGCTGTAGTCGGGCATTGAGTCTGACTCAACTTTATGCCTTGTAATACAGGTAAGAACCCTTTCTTTGCTTGATCCATTTTGAACTTTTTCAAAACTTTGTCAAGGTATGTGCTTTGTGAAAGTCCAATTAAGCATCTTGATCTATCTCTATAGATCTTGATGCCTAATATGTAAGCAGCTTCACCGAGGTCTTTCATTGAAAAACGTTTATTCAAGTATCCTTTTATGCTATCCAGAAATTCTATATCATTTCCATTTAACAATATGTCGTCTACATATAATATCAGAAATGCTACAGAGCTCCCACTCACTTTCTTGTAAATACAGGCTTCTCCAAAAGTCTGTATAAAACCATATGCTTTGATCACATTATCAAAGCGTTTATTCCAACTCTGAGAGGCTTGCACCAGTCCATAAATGGATCGCTGGAGCTTGCACACTTTGTTAGCACCTTTTGGATCGACAAAACCTTATGGTTGCATCATATACAAATCTTCTTCCAGAAATCCATTCAGGAATGCAGTTTTGACATCCATTTGCCATATTTCATAATCATAAAATGCAGCAATTGCTAACATGATTCGAACAGACTTAAGCATCGCTACGGGTGAGAAAGTCTCATCGTAGTCAACTCCTTGAACTTGTCGAAAACCTTTCGCAACAAGTCGAGCTTTGTAGACAGTTACATTACCATCAGCGTCAGTCTTCTTCTTAAAGATCCATTTATTCTCGATGGCTTACCGATCATCGGACAAGTCAACCAAAGTCCACACTTTGTTCTCATACATGGATCCCATCTCAGATTTCATGGCCTCAAGCCATTTTGCGGAATCTGGGCTCATCATCGCTTCCTCATAGTTCGTAGGTTCGCCATGGTCAAGTAACATGACTTCCAGAATAGGATTACCATACCACTCTGGAGCGGATCTTACTCTGGTTGACCTACGAGGTTCTGTAGTAACTTGATCTGAAGTTTCATGATCAATATCATTAGCTTCCTCACTGATTGGTGTAGTTGTCACAGGAACTGGTTTCTGTGATGAACTACTTTCCAATAAGGGAGCAGGTACAGTTACCTCATCAAGTTCTACTTTCCTCCCACTCACTTCTTTCGAGAGAAACCCCTTCTCTAGAAAAGATCCGAATTTAGCAACAAAAGTCTTGCCTTCAGATCTGTGATAGAAGGTGTACCCAATAGTCTCTTTTGGGTACCCTATGAAGATACATTTCTCCGATTTGGGTTCGAGCTTATCTGGTTGAAGTTTCTTCACATAAGCATCACAACCCCAAACTTTAAGAAATGACAACTTTGGTTTCTTGCCAAACCATAGTTCATAAGGCGTCGTCTCAACGGATTTTAATGGTGCCCTATTTAACGTGAATGCGGCCGTCTCTAAAGCATAACCCCAAAACGATAGCGGTAAATCAGTAAGAGACATCATAGATCGCACCATATCTAGTAAAGTACGATTACGACGTTCGGACACACCATTACGTTGTGGTGTTCCGGGTGGCGTGAGTTGCGTAAGTATTCCGCATTGTTTCAAATGTAAACCAAACTCATAACTCAAATATTCTCCTCCATGATCAGATCATAGAAACTTTACTTTCTTTTTACGATGATTTTCCACTTCACTCTGAAATTCTTTGAACTTTTCAAATGTTTCAGAGTTGTGTTTCATTAAGTAGATATACCCATATCTGCTCAAATCATCTGTGAAGGTGAGAAAATAATGATATCCACCGCGAGCCTCAATATTCATTGGACCACACACATCAGTATGTATGATTTCCAACAAATCAGTTGCTCGCTCCATAGTTCCGGAGAACGGCGTTTTAGTCATCTTGCCCATGAGGCATGGTTCACAAGTACCAAGTGATTCATAATCAAGTGATTCCAGAAGTCCATCAGTATGGAGTTTCTTCATGCGCTTTACACCAATATGACCCAAACGACAGTGCCACAAATAAGTTGCATTATCATTATTAATTCTACATCTTTTGGCTTCAACATTATGAATATGTGTATCACTACTATCGAGATTTAATAAAAATAGACCACTCTTCAAGGGTGCATGACCATAAAAGATATTACTCATATAAATAGAACAACCATTATTCTCTGATTTAAATGAATAACCGTCTCGCATTAAACAAGATCCAGATATAATGTTCATGCTCAATGCTGGCACCAAATAACAATTATTCAGGTTTAAAACTAATCCCGAAGGTAGATGTAGAGGTAGAGTGCCGACCGCGATCACATCGACTTTGGAACCATTTCCCCCGCGCATCGTCACCTCGTCCTTAGCCAATCTTCGCTTAACCCGTAGTCCCTGTTTCGAGTTGCAAATATTAGCAACAGAACCAGTATCAAATACCCAGGTGCTACTGCGAGCATTAGTAAGGTATACATCAATAACATGTATATCACGTATACCTTTGTTCACCTTGCCATCCTTCTTATCCGCCAAATACTTGGGGTAGTTCCGCTTCCAGTGACCAATCTGTTTGCAGTAGAAGCACTCAGTCTCAGGCTTAGGTCCAGATTTGGGTTTCTTCTCTTGAGCAACAACTTGTTTGCCATTCTTCTTGAAGTTCCCCTTCTTCTTCCCTTTACCCTTTTTCTTGAAACTGGTGGTCTTATTGACCATCAACACTTGATGCTCCTTCTTGATTTCTACCTCCACAGCCTTTAGCATTGTGAAGAGCTCGGGAATAGTCTTGTCCATCCCTTGCATATTATAGTTCATCACTAAGCTCTTGTAGCTTGGTGGCAGTGATTGAAGAATTCTGTCAATGACACTATTGTCGGTGTCAAAACCGGCGAATCTCGGGTAGGGGGTCTCGATCTGTGCGTCAAGGCTGATGGTAACAGGAAGCAAGGGACACAGATGTTTACCCAGGTCCGGGCCCTCTCGATGGAGGTAAAACCCTACTTCCTGCTTCATTAATATTTGATGATATGGGTAGTACAAGAGTAGATCTACCACGAGATCATAGAGGCTAAACCCTAAGAGCTAGCCTATGATGGTATGATTGTAATTGTGATCGGCCTTCTAAGGACCAACCTCTCCGGTTTATATAGACACCGGAGAGGGCTAGGGTTTACATGGAGTCGGTTACAAGGAAGGAAATATAATATCCGGATCGCTAAGCTTGCCTTCCACACCAAGGAGAGTCCCATCCGGACACAGGCCGAAGTCTTGAGTCTTGTATCTTCACGCTTCAATAGTCCGGACGTTGTACACAGTCCGGCTGTCCGGATACCCCCTAATCCAGGACTCCCTCAGTAGCCCCTGAACCAGGCTTCAACGACGATGAGTCCGGCGTGCAGTATTGTCTTCGGCATTGCAAGGCGGGTTCCTTCTCCGAATACTCCAAAGTGGTTATCGAACACGTAGACCGTGTCCGGATCTGCAGGATGATCTTCATATGCAACCGTAGAGAGAATGATATTTCACAAATGCAATCTGCTGACAACTTTTTCTTGATGAAGTGACTTGTTATTACGGTCGGATCATTATTCGAACCGTTTTCCCACAACCAGCTGTAGCGCACATTGCGAGGCGGCTTCTGTGACACGTCTTTGTCAAAGCAGAGATCGTGTCCCCTCATTACGGGATTCTCATCAATACGGGTATGGGTAATCTAACCGCGCCACTAATCGTGGCGAGTGGGAGGCAGACGGGTTCCACCAGACAAGTGGGGAGGCGCAAAAAGCATTTACCGCCTCTATAAAGAGGCTAGGTTTCTTTCTCTTTTACCCACGCATTCTCCTTCCGCTTGCTCATTCCCCTATGTTCGAGCCCTAACGCACAAGCACTCTTCTTCTCCACCGAAGAGAGGTTTTCCAAGGATGTCCGGATCCGGAGCAGGAGTCAGATGGATGGCCTCGATCGTCCAGGAGAAGGACATCAAGAAGCTCCGGGGAGCCGGGTATCTGGCCCAGAAGATCGGCCACCGTCTTCCACCGGCAGGACAGGTCGTCCCCACTCTAGAATCTCATGAGAGAGTCGTGTTCCTTCCCCATTTCGTCCGTGGGCTCGGGTTTCCCCTTCACCCATTCGTTCGGGGCGTCATGTATTATTATGGGATCGATTTTCATGATCTTTCCCCCAACTCCTTCCTCAATATCTCTACGTTCATCGTCGTGTGCGAGGCTTTTCTCCGGATCCCACCTCACTTCGGCCTATGGCTGAAGATCTTCAATGTGAAGCCCAAGGTGGTGAGTGGCGAACACGTCGAGTGCGGCGGCGCCATGGTAAGCAAGATGCCCAAGGCCATTTGGCCGAAAGGCACTTTCAACGACTCCGTCAAGGAGTGGCAGCGGCAGGGTTCTATATCACCAAACCACACGGCAAAAAGTGGGCGGCAGCACCAAAGTTCAGATCCGGAGCTCCACTGCGGCTCACGTCCTGGCCCGAGAAGGGCCCGAACTGTTCCTTGTCCGATGAGCTATCACTGCTCCTGACGCGCATTCAGGGCGTGGTCGATAGGGACGTCAAACTCGTCGACGTAGTCCAGGTGATGCTAGTTCGCCTGGTTCTCCCCTGTCAGCGCCGAGCTTGTACTCTGTGGGAGTTCGACCCAGCCGAGCACCAAACCCTTCGAGAGCTTTATGATTCCTCCCACAAAGATATCTGGAAGGTGCCCTTCAAGTCCGGCAAATCATGGCCGGGCCCTTCCGAGGACCGTGGGTATCAATCGTCTCATTCTCCAAGCTCGGTAAGTTACAGCCACGCTCTGTCTATTCATGCTTCAGCTGGCATGTCATGAGTGAGACACCTTAGTCGTGTTTCATTGTGACCTCAGGGATGGATAAAGAAGGTGGAGCGGATACATTGTCCATCCCCCCTGCCGGAGGAACCAGCCGGACCTCTTCTGACGAAGATGCTGGTCCCTGCGCCTTACGAGGCACCAAAGAAAGAGGCCTCCAAAAAGGTCAAGAAGATCCGGAGTGGCCTTCGCCGTTGCGAGGCTTCGGACGCCAAATCCGCAGACTCCAGCGACGATCCTTCGTCTCAAGACGAAGAGGAGGAAGCAGAGGAGGATGAGCCTCACTCTGATGGCGCGAGGAAAAGGACGGACTCCACATCTCTGGAGGTCGGATCGCCCAAGAGGGGGAAAGGTTACCTCCCAGAGGCATCCACCACGGCTGCCGATAGCAGCCCGGAGTGGGATCCCAGGGCCCAGCCCCTGGAGAAGTTGTAAGTATCCAAACACGCATGTGTCCGGGATTGTTCTTGGGTATAGTAGTTTTAACTGTTACCATATTTTGCACAATCCGGCAAGGTCCTCCACCGGCCGGTCCCCCTCAGAGGATTCGCTGGGCTCAGACGCCTTGGCAAGCGAGACGCCTCCGCGGGCCCCTTCCCCAAAAACCGGGCGCGACACTGAGGTGTCATCTCGACAAGACCCGGACCAGGGAGGACATACCCCTGGAGCCGGACACGCGGGGATGGGTACGGCCCCCGGGACCTCTAGGGTTTCGGTATCGAGCGAGCAGCCACCATCGACAGTGGGGGGCCTGCCTACCCCGCCGGCGTCCTCTATTCGAGCAGAGCTGCCGGGTGGTCGATCGACAGTGTTGAAGAACATGTCTATTGTCGATGAGCATCGGATTCCGTCATCGCCGGCTTCCCACTCAAGCCGGACATAGTTCGGCCCAGAGCCTCCTGACAAAGAGAGAGACTTCAATGAGTTCAGCATGTCGCCGAAGGGCGAGTGCTGACAGATGTCCACAGCGGTGACCTCCATCACCGGAGCCCAACCAGGCCCGGCGGGCTCGGAAGCGCGCGGACTAGAACCTACATCCGGATACGAATCTGGGGGTCCGGAGTCACAGGCTCCCTCGGAAGTGAGGCCTGTGTTCGGCTCCATCGCTGATGAGGGCACGGCCTGCGGGGTGGGGTCCAGCCCTCCGTCCTTAGGCAACACAATCTGCCCCGGATTTAGATTCGGGGCTTCTGCCGGGGTGATATCCCGAGCATCGTCTGACGACAGGTCTAAGCCGTGCTCATCGTGACTGTTCTACGCTCTTGGTGCTGGCCCGAATCCGTCGAAGATCAAGTCTCTGCAAATATACGCTGTGTAGTTCAAGTTTCCGAACCTAACCTGGTGGCCGGGGGCATAGCTATCGATCTGCTCCAGGTGGCCAAGCGAATTGGCCCACAGTGCGAAGCCGCCGAACACGAAGACCTGTCCGGGAAGGAAAGTCTCGCCCTGGACAGCGTTGTTGATGATGGTCGAGGGAGCCATCGAGCCTGGCAGCGATGACACAGAGGAACTCTCAATGAAAGCACCAATGTCGGTGTCAAAACCGGCGGATCTCGGGTAGGGGGTCCCGATCTGTGCGTCAAGGCTGATGGTAACAGGAAGCAAGGGACACAGATGTTTACCCAGGTTCGGGCCCTCTCGATGGAGGTAAAACCCTACTTCCTACTTGATTAATATTGATGATATGGGTAGTACAAGAGTAGATCTAGCACGAGATCGTAGAGGCTAAACCCTAAGAGCTAGCCTATGATGGTATGATTGTAATTGTGATCGGCCTTCTAAGGACCAACCTCTTCGATTTATATAGACACTGGAGAGGGCTAGGGTTTACATGGAGTCGGTTACAAGGAAGGAAATATAATATCCAGATCGCCAAGCTTGCCTTCCACGCCAAGGAGAGTCCCATCCGGACACGGGCCGAAGTCTTGAGTCTTGTATCTTCACGCTTCAATAGTCCGGATGTTGTACACAGTCCGGCTGTCCGGATAGCCCCTAATCCAGGACTCCCTCAACTATCATCAGGAAGATTAACTCCCAGTTGAATCAAATGATTATTATACCCAGACATTTTGAGTATATGTTCACTGACAGAACTATTCTCTTCCATCTTGTAGCTATAGAACTTATTGGAGACTTCATAGCTCTCAATACCGGCATTTGCTTGAAATATTAACTTCAACTCCTGGAACATCTCATATGCTCCATGACGTTCAAAACGTCGTTGAAGTCCCGGTTCTAAGCCGTAAAGCATGGCGCACTGAACTATCGAGTAGTCATCAGTTTTGCCCTGCCAGACGTTCTTAACGTCGTTAGTTGCATCTGCACAGGCCTGGCACCCAGCGGTGCTTCCAGGACGTAACCTTCTATGCAGCAATGAGGATAATCCTCAAGTTATGGACCCAATCCGTGTAATTGCTACCATCATCTTTCAACTTAGCTTTCTCAAGGAACACATTAAAATTCAACGGAACAACAGCACGGGCCATCTATCTACAACAAACACAGACAAGCAAAATACTATCAGGTACTAAGTTCATGATAAATTTAAGTTCAATTAATCATATTACTAAAGAACTCCCACTTAGATAGACATCCCTCTAGTCATCTAAATGATCACGTGATCCAAATCAACTAAACCATGTCCGATCATCACGTGAGATGGAGTAGTTTTCAATGGTGAACATCACTATGTTGATCATATCTACTATATGATTCACGTTCGACCTTTCGGTCTCAGTGTTCCGAGGCCATATCTGTATATGCTAGGCTCGTCAAGTTTAACCTGAGTATTCTGCGTGTGCAACTATTTTGCACCCGTTGTATTTGAACGTAGAGCCTATCACACCCGATCGTCACGTGGTGTCTCAACACGAAGAACTTTCGCAACAATGCATACTCAGGGAGAACACTTATGCCTTGAAATTTAGTGAGAGATCATCTTATAATGTTGTCGTCAATCAAAGAAAAATAAGATGAATAAAGGATAAACATCACATGCAATCAATATAAGTGATATGATATGGCCATCATCATCTTGTGCTTGTGATCTCCATCTCCGAAGCACCGTTGTGATCACCATTGTCACCGGCGCGACACCTTGATATCCATCGTAGCATCGTTGTCGTTTCGCCACCTATTACTTCTACGACTATCGCTACCGCTTAGTGATAAAGTAAAGCAATTACAGGGCGATTGCATTGCATACAATAAAGCGACAACCATATGGCTCCTGCCAGTTGCCGATAACTCGGTTACAAAACATGATCATCTCATACAATAAAATATAGCATCACGTCTTGACCATATCACATCACAACATGCCCTACAAAAACAAGTTAGACGTCCTCTACTTTGTTGTTGCAAATTTTACGTGGCTTCTACGGGCTGAGCAAGAACCGTTCTTACCTACGCATCAAAACCACAACGATAGTTCGTCAAGTTAGTGTTGTTTTAACCTTCTCAAGGACCGGGCATAACCACACTCGGTTCAACTAAAGTTGGAGAAACTGACACCCGCCAGCCACCTATGTGCAAAGCACGTCGGTAGAACCTGTCTCGCGTAAGCGTACGCGTAATGTCGGTCCGGACCGCTTCATCCAACAATACCGCCGAACCAAAGTATGACATGATGGTAAGCAGTATGACTTGTATCGCCCACAACTCACTTGTGTTCTACTCGTGCATATAACATCTACGCATAAAACCTGGCTCGGATGCCACTGTTGGGGAACGTAGTGATTTCAAAAAAATTCCTACGCACACGCAAGATAATGGTGATGCATAGTAACGAGAGGGGAGAGTGTTGTCCACGTACCATCATAGACCGAAAGCCGAAGCATTAGAACAACGCGGTTGATGTAGTCGTACATCTTCATGGACCGACCGATCAAGCACCGAAAGCACGACACCTCCGAGTTCTAGCACACGTTCAGCTCGATGACGTCCCTCAAACTCCGATCCAGCCGAGTGTCGAGGGAGAGTTCCGTCAGCACGACGGCATGGTGACGATGATGATGTTCTACCGTCGCAGGGCTTCGCCTAAGACCCGCTACAATATTATTGAGGAGGACTATGGTGGAGGGGGGCACCGCACACGGCTAAGAGATCAATGATCTGTTGTTGTGTCTAGAGGTGCCCCCTGCCCCCGTATATAAAGGAGCAAGGGGGGAGGGGGCGGCCGGCCAGGGAGGAGGCACGCCAAGGGGAGTCCTACTCCCACCGGGAGTAGGACTCCCTCCTTCCTTGTTGGATTAGGAGAAGGGGTGCAAGAGGAGGGAGAGAGAGGAAGGAAAGGGGGGGCGCCGCCCCCCTCTCCTTGTCCTATTCGGACTAGGGGGAGGGGCGCGCGGCCCTGCCCTGACCTCCTCTCCTCTTCTCCACTAAGGCCCACTATGGCCCATTAAGCCCCCGGGGGGGGGGGGGGTCCGGTAACCCCTCGGTACTCCGGTAAAATCTCGATTTCACCCGGAACACTTCCGACATCCAAATATAGGCTTCCAATATATCAATCTTCATGTGTCGACCATTTCGAGACTCCTCTCATGTCCGTGATCACATCCGGGTCCAAACAACCTTCGGTACATCAAAACTCATAAACTCATAATATAATCGTCATTGAAACTTTAAGCGTGCGGACCCTACGGGTTCGAGAACTATGTAGACATGACCGAGACACGTTTCTGGTCAATAACCAATAGCAGAACCTGGATGCTCATATTGGCTCCTACATATTCTACGAAGATCTTTATCGGTCAAACCGCATAACAACATACGTTGTTCCCTTTGTCATCGGTATGTTACTTGCCCGAGATTCGATCATCGGTATCTCAATACCTAGTTCAATCTCGTTACCGGCAAGTCTCTTTACTCGTTATGTAATGCATCATTCTGTAACTAACTCATTAGCTACATTGCTTGCAAGGCTTATAGTGATGTGCATTACCGAGAGGGCCCAAAGATACCTCTCCGACAATCAGAGTGACAAAACCTAATCTCAAAATACGCCAACTCAACATGTACTTTTGGAGACACCTGTAGAGCTCCTTTATAATCACCCAGTTACGTTGTGATGTTTGGTAGCACACAAAGTGTTCCTCCGGTAAACGGGAGTTGCATAATCTCATAGTTGTAGGAACATGTATAAGTCATGAAGAAAGCAATAGCAACATATTAAACGATCAAGTGCTAAGCTAACAGAATGGGTCATGTCAATCACATCATTCTACTAATGATGTGATCCCATTAATCAAATGACAAGTCATGTTTATGGTTAGGAAACATAACCATCTTTAATTAATGAGCTAGTCAAGTAGAGGCATACTAGTGACATTATGTTTGTCTATGTATTCACACATGTATCTTGCTTCCGGTTAATACAATTCTAGCATGAATAATAAACATTTATCATGATATAAGGAAATAAATAATAACTTTATTATTGCCTCTAGGGCATATTTCCTTCAGCCGAGTTATACAATATAGATGCACAACCATATATTCAACACCCCCCCCCCCCGCAGTCGAAGCGTCGCCGGAGACGCAAAGACTGGACCTAAACTCCTCGAAAACAGAACTAGGCAGTCCTTTCATCATGACATCGGCGAACTGTTGCAGCGTCGGGACGTGGAGGACCCGAACGCGCCCAGGAGCCACCTACTCACGAACAAAGTGTATGTTGAACTCAATGTGCTTCGTTCGATGATGGTGGAGTGGGTTGGCGGAGAGGTACACGGCAGAGACGTTGTTGCAGTAGACGAGCGTGGCCTTGTGAGCATCACAAAGCAACTCCTGGAGCAGCTGACAAAGCCACGAGCATTCAACAATGGCGTTAGCCACTGCCCGATGCTCTGCCTCGGCACTCGAGCGGGAGACCGTGGGCTGTCGCTTAGATGACCACGAGATCAGCGACTACCCAAGGTAGACACAGTACCCTGAGGTGGAGCATCGTGTGTCCGGGCAGCCAGCCCAGTCCGCATCAGAGTAGGCGACGAGGTCGATGGAGGCGGAGGCCGTCAACATGAGTCCCATGGACGGGGTGCCGCGTATGTAACGGAGGATACGCTTCACCAGGGTCCAGTGAGTGTCACGCGGAGCATGCATGTGAAGACAGACCTGCTGAACAACATACTGCAAATCGGGGCGCGTTAGAGTCAGGTACTGCAGAGCGCCCACGATAGAGCGATGGAAGACCTCATCGGATGCGGGAGAGCCCTCCAGAGCGGAAACCTTGGCCTTGGTGTCGACGGGAATGGCGGCGGGCTTGGAGTTAAGCATGCCAGCAAGATCAAGAAGCTCATGGGCATACCGCTGCTGATGCAGAAGGAACCCATCTGGTCGTCGAACCACCTCGATGTCGAGGAAGTAGTGCAGGGGCCCCAAGTCCTTTAGGGAAAACTCATCGTGAAGACGAGCAGTGAGCCGCTGAAGGAGCTCGACAGTGGATGCCGTCAGGATGATGTCATCGACATATAGCAGCAAGTAGGCCGTGTCAACTCCGTGATGGTACAGAAAGAGGGACGCATCGGAGCGAGTGGATGTAAACCCGAGCGTCTGCAAGAACGCAGCGATGCACTGGCACCAGGCCTGAGGCGCCTTCTTTAACCTGTAAAGGAAACGGGAGAGCAAGCACACATGGTCTGGATGCGTGACGTTGACGAAGTCGGTGGGCTGCTCACAGAACAACTGCTCAGCGAGGTGGCCATGCAAGAAGGCGTTGGAAACGTCCAACTGATGCACAGTCCAGGCTTGAGAGACGGCTAACTGAAGCACGGTGCGGATCATGCCCGGTTTGACAACCGGGGCAAAAGTGTCGGTGAAGTTCACGCTCGCACGTTGCCGAAAGCTCCAAACCACCCAACGAGCTTTGTAGCGCTCGAGAGTGCCATCCGGACGAGTCTTGTGCCAGAAGACCCACTTGCCCGTGATGATGTTGGCACGAGGCGGCCGAGGGACGAGCTGCCAGGTGCAGTTCCATTGAAGAGCGTCGAACTCTTCCTGCATCGCAGCGAGCCAATGAGGATCCCGAAGGGCGGCTCGAGCTGAGATGGGAGAGGGGATGGCTCAAAAATAAAGGCAACAAGAAGGTAGTCATCGCTGGTATACCGCGTGCTCAGCCAGAGAGTGCGATCCCGAGAGCGAGTCATCGAGCAGGGCAGCGGGTCTGGGGCGGCGGCTGGTGATGATGACAAAGAGCCCGCCACCTCCGATGCTACAGGCGAGGCTGCGGGGGACGCCAAGAGAGTCGTCGGGGATGCCGGAGGCGTCGTGGGCACCAGGGACACCGAGGGAATCACGGTCGGGGAAGTCGACCTGAGGGGGGGGGGCGGCCCCTAAGGCAGCCAAGCGGGGAGGAACTTTACCCGTGGCGCGAGGGGCGCCCTCAAAGCCGGGAGGCAGCCCAAGAGAAGCATGTGGGCGACCGTCACCGGGAGCGGGCAAGGCCGCAGCGTCCGAAGGTACAAGCTGAAACGGAAAGACCATCTCATCAAAGTAAACATGTAGGTAAGTGATCACCCGATGGGAGATAGGATCATAGCAGCGATAGCCTTTGGTGTTGGGGGATAGCCGAGAAAGATGCAGGCCAAGGACCTAGGTGCGAGCTTATGCGGAGTACTGGAAGCGATGCTAGGGTAGCACAAGCAACCAAAAATGCGTAGCTTGATGACCCACAAGTATATGGGGTCAATTGTAGCCTTTTCGATAAGTAAGAGTGTTGAACCCAACGAGGAGCAGAAGGAAATGACAAGTGGTTTTCAGCAAGGTAATGTCTGCAAGTGCTAAAATTGTAAGTAGCGGAGTAGTTTGATAGCAAGATAATTTGTAACAAGCAAGTAACAATAGTGGTAACAAAAGTGCAGCAAGGTAGCCCAATCATTTTGAGGCAAAGGACAGGCCAAAACGGTCTCTTGTGATAAGCAAAGTGTTCTTGAGGGTACACGGGAATTTCATCTAGTCACTTTCATCATGTTGGCTTAATTCGTGTTCAGTACTTTGATAATTTGATATGTGGGTGGACCAGTGCTTAGGTGTTATTCTTACTTGAACAAACCTCCCACTTATGATTAACCCTCTCGCAAGCATCCGCAACTACGAGAAAAGTATTAAGAATAAATTCTAACCATATCATTAAACTTTTGGATCCAGTCGGTCCCTTACGGAATAACGCATAAACTGGGGTTTAAGCTTCTGTCACTCTCACAACCCACCATCTAATAACTACTCCACAATGCATTCTCTTAGGCCCAAATATGGTGAAGTGTCATGTAGTCGACATTCACATGACACCACTAAGAGAATGCCAACATACATATCATCAAAATATCAAACACATATCAAGTTCACATGATTACTTGCAACATGATTTCTCCCATGACCTCAAGAACGGAAGTAACTACTCACAAATGATAAACATGCTCAAGATTAGAGGGGTATTAAATAGCATAATGGATCTGAACATATAATCTTCCACCAAATAAACCATATAGTAATCAACTACAAGATGTAATCAACACTACTAGTCACCCACAAGCACCAATCTATAGTTTTGATACAAAGATTGAACACAAGAGATGAACTAGGCTTTGAGAGGAGTTGGTGTTGTGAAGATGTTGATGAAGATAGCCCTCCCCAAGATGGGAGAGTTGTTGGTGATGATGATGACGATGATTTCCTCCTCCGGGAGGGAAGTTCCCCCGGCGGAATCGCTCCGCTGGAGGGCAAAAGTGCTCCTGCCCAAGTTCCGCCTCGATGCCGAGGCGCTTTGTCCCGAAAGTCCTCCTCTGATTTTTTTCTAGGTCAAAATGACTTATATACTAGAAGATGGGCACAGGAGGTGGGCCGAGGAGGGCAGCACCCACCAGGGCGCGCTTGGGTCTCCTGGCACGCCCGGTGGGTTGTGCCCACCTGGTGTCCCCCCCCTCTGGTACATATTTGCTCTAATAATTCTTAAATATTTCATAAAAAATCCTCAGAAAGTTTCAGCTCATTTGGAGTTGTGTAGAATAGATAGCTTGACGTAGCTTTTTCAGGTCCAGATTTCCAGTTGCCAGAATTCTCCCCCTTGGTGCATACCTTGCATATTATGAGAGAAAAGGCATTAGAATTACTCCAAAAATCATTATTATACAGTAAAACACCATAAATAACAGTAGGAAAACATGATGCAAAATGGACGTATCAACTCCCCTCAAGCTTAGACCTCGCTTGTCCTCAAGCAAAAAACAAAATCGAAAAACATGTCCATGTGCTTAGAGAGAGAGGTGTCGATTAAAACAAAAATACGAACATAGCAGCATTATGTGACTTATTATGACATCAACAAACTTTGACATAAAACTTTTATTATATATGTTTTATCATAGACTTCTCATGAACAAGTGACAATTCATCACAACATCGAAGTATAAAGCATAAACTCTATTGAAAACCAACAAACTATGTTCTCAGTCAACTTTGCAACAACAATTCATCATCTTTTCAGGAAGGGTCACGTATCGGAGCCTTTAGGCAAGTCCACATACTCAACCATCATTTAGTCTTCTATGATTGCTAACACTCACCGAGTACACATGAGCAAAACATTTCAACCTAACACATAGAAAGATAGGGGCTCATAGTTTTGCCTCCCAATGCACTCACCTTGAGGGTGATGTCAACAATAATAACTCATGCTACGCATATTCAACTGGATATATGTGTCTAGATCTTTCCTCACCACATGATGCTTGCCAAAGGAGAAAAATAAAAGGAACAAAGAGAAAAAGCTTGACTCTTGCATAAAAGTAAATACATTAAAGTAAAAGATAGGCCCTTTGCAGAGGAAAGCAGATGTTGCCATGCTCTTTTTGTTTGTATGCTCAACCCCTTAGTGCAAGGGAACGTCACATTATATTGCCCCTTGTGATGGCAACCTTTATTATGCAGTATGTCGCTTTTATTCTTCACCATCACAAGTTCGTACAACGCTCAATTTTCCCTTACACTAAATGATATCACACTTTTAGAAGCAATTTTTATTGCCCTTTTTGCACCGATGACAACTTACTTGAAGGATCTTACTCAATCCATAGGTAGATATGGTGGACTCTCAAACAAGATAGGGTTTAAGGGTTTTGGATGCACAAGTAGTATTTCCACTTAGTGCGGAGTTTTTGGCTAGCAAAGATAGGGGCAAACACCACATGTTGAAGGATCTATGACAATATAACTTCTATGTGGATATGAACAAACATAAATCATTAAGTTGTCTTCCTTGTCCAACGTCAACAATTTTGGCATATAATATTTTGATGGGTGCTCACAATCATAAAAGATTTCTAGGATAGTATATTTATATGTGAATCTTCTCTTCCCTTATTAATTCTTTCATGAGTTGCATCATTGACCAATGCTATGTTTGTCAATCTACAATAAAATTTTCTACTTATACATTTCCTTGTGTAATGTCACCACTTACCATAAGATTAACATATGATCTTTTTCTTTCCTTTCCTTTCTTTTTATTGCAGCAAGAAAGTAAAGAAGGCAAAACTCAAACTAAACTTTATTATATATCTCGCACACAATTACAAGGACTGATCACTAAGCAAACTCACAAAAAGAAAGGATCGAACTAAACTTTTATTCATCTAATAGCAAAATATAGCCATGGATCGAACTAAGAAAGTAAAGGCAAAAAATAGTGGGAATGATACAATACCGGGGCACCTCCCCAAGCTTGGTGGAAGCCAAGGGGAGTGCCCATACCCAATATTCAGTTTTCTTTTGGTGGTGAAGAAGAAGGTGGCGGTGATGAAGTAGAAGCAATCCGGTCTTTAAGGACCAAGAGACGCTCCAATCTTTGGATGACTCTCTGCAGGGAAGCGATGTGCTCCTTATGTAGAATATTTTCACGAGTGAGATACTTATTTTGTATACGAACCTTTTCGATGATCCTGAAGGTTGCAATCTCAGTGGGAGTAAGATGAGCATAGTAGGGTTCGAGGATATCTTCCTCTTCCTCATCGGCGAGCAAGACTTGCTCGTCCATCGGGACTTGATCTCCGATGGCCTCCTTCTTCTTGTCCTCCTTAGCTGCTCCAACTGGTCTTCTCTCTTCAGCTCGATCTTCATCAACCAAGCATCCTCTTCCATATGATCAGAGGGAGAAGAAGACATGATGCCTGGCTCAACATATCTGATAGAAAACAGCAAGAAAAGAAAACAGGAGATTTCTCCGCGATACGGAAGTCAACAGGTTCGCGAGGTATATATAGATTTTTTTTATCTTGGGGAACAAGCAGAAAGGAAGAAAAACGGAGTCCAGAAAGTACCCGGAGTGTATCATGCCCACTAGGGTCACTTTCCTGGAAGTTTCTTATTTTCCTAATTTTCTAAATATTTCAAAATTGACAAAAAATACTTTTGCGTATTTTTCGAAGTCCGTTTACTTACCATATCACGTACCTCCCTTTTTTCATGATCCTAGAGTGTTTCAGAAAGTTTCCTTTATGTGTTCTTCCGGTGTCAAAGTTTGGATAATATTGCTTTCAACATTAATGGGCGTACCTGAGATATAGTGTTTTATTCGTTGCCCATTGAAAACCTTCGGGTTAGTCCCTTTGGCATTATTTATTTTAATAGCTCCGGATCGATAGACCTCCTCAATGACATAGGGTCCTTCCCATTTGGAGTGAAGTTTTCTTGCAAAGAATCTGAAATGAGAGTTGTACAAAAGAACATATTCTCCAACCTTAAACTCACGCTTTTGGATTCTTTTGTCATGCCATCTTTTAACTTTTTCTTTGAATAATTTTGCATTTTCATAAGCCTGGGTTATCCATTCATCTAATGAGCTAATATCAAATAACCTCTTTTCACCAGCAAGTTTGAAATCATAATTGAGTTCTTTAATTGCCCCAAATGCTTTGTGTTCTAACTCAAGAGGTAAATGACAAGCTTTTCCATAAACTATTTTATATGGAGACATACCCATAGGATTTTTATAAGCTGTTATATAAGCCCAAAGTGCATCATCTAATTTCTTAGACCAATTCTTCTGGGACCTATTAACAATCTTTTGTAAGATTAGTTTTATTTCTCTATTGCTAAGTTCAACTTGACCACTAGACTAAGGATGATAAGGTGATGCAATTCTATGGTTAACATCATACTTAGCAAGCATTTTACGGAAAGCACCATGAATAAAGTGTGAACCACCATCAGTCATTAAATATCTAGGGACTCCAAACCTTGGGAAAATAACTTCCTTAAGCATTTTAATAGAGGTGTTGTGATTAGCCCTACTGGTTGGAATAGCTTCTACCCACTTAGTAACATAATCAACAACAACCAAAATATGTGTATACCCATTAGAGGAAGGAAAAGGTCCCATGAAATCAAATCCCCAAACATCGAATGGTTCAATAGCAAGTGAATAGTTCATATGCATTTCTTGACGCTTACCGGTATTACCTATTCTTTGACATTCATCACAAGATGAGACAAACTTACGGGCATCTTTGAAGAGAGTAGTCCCAAAAAACCAGATTGCAATACCTTATGAGCGGTTTTGTCTCCCGCGTGATGTCCTCCATAAGCTTCAGAGTGACATTTCCGTAGTATTTGTTCCTGTTCATGCTCAGGTACACAACGTCTAATAATACCATCTACTCCTTTATAAAGATGTGGATCATCCCAAAAGTAATGTCTTAAATCATAGACGAATTTTTTCTTTTGTTGGTATGTGAAGCTGGGTGGTATGTATTTAGCAACAATATAATTAGCATAGTCAGCATACCAAGGTGTGCTATGAGAAACATTTATTGCAGCTAGCTGTTCATCAGGAAAGCTATCATTAATAGGTTGTGGATCATCAAGAATAGACAAGTTATCGACTACGAGGTTCCCTGCTCCTTTCCTATCCGTGATATGCAAATCAAATTCTTGTAGCAGAAGAACCCACCTAATGAGTCTAGGTTTAGCGTCTTTCTTTTCCATAAGATATTTTATAGCAGCATGATCGTTGTGAACAATTACTTTAGAATCAACAATGTAAGATCTGAATTTATCACAAGCAAACACCACGGTTAAGAGTTCTTTTTCAGTAGTAGCATAGTTTCATTGAGCACTGTCTAGAGTTTTACTAGCATAATGAATAACATTCCATTTCTTATCAACTATTTTTCCTAGAACAGCACCAAAAACATAATCACTAGCATCACACATAGTCTCAAAAGGCAAGTTCCAATCAAGTGGTTGAACAACAGGTGCAGTAATTAAGGCTTTCTTTAGTGTTTCAAAGGCTTCCAAGCAATCATCATCAAACACAAAGGGAATATCCTTTTGCAAAAGATTCGTAAAAGGCCTAGAAATTTTAGAAAAGTCTTTGATAAACCTCCTATAGAAACCAGCATGACCAAGGAAACTACAAATACCTTTGATATCTTTAGGACATGGCATTTTCTCAATTGCATCAACCTTGGACTTATCCACCTCAATGCCTCTTTCAGAAACTTTATGGCCCAAGACAATACCTTCGTTAACCATAAAGTGGCACTTCTCCCAGTTCAAGACAAGATTTGTTTGTTCACATCTCTGTAAAACTCAATCAAGATTGCTTAAACAATCATCAAAAGACTTCCCATAATCCAAAAAGTCATCCATGAAAACCTCAACAATCTTTTCACAAAAATTAGAGAATATAGCAGTCATACATGTTTAAAGGTAGCAGGTGCATTACATAAACCAAAAGGCATACGTCTATAAGTTGATGTTCCAAAAGGACAAGTAAAGCTGGTCTTTTCTTGATCAGTTTGTAAAACAAGTATTTGTGAAAAGCCATAATATCCATCAAGAAAGCAAAAAATGTGTGTGCTTAGATAATCTTTCTAACATTTGATCGATAAAAGGTAGATGGTAATGATCTTTTCTAGTTGCTTTGTTTAATTTTCTATAATTAATTACCATCCTATAGCCTGTGACAATTCTTTGTGGAATACACTCATTCTTATCATTAGGAACAACAGTAATACATCCCTTCTCAGGGACACAATGAACAGGACTTGCCCATCTACTATCAGCTATAGGATAGATTATACCTGCTTCCAGAAGTTTCAGCATTTCCGTTCTTACCACTTCTTTCATCCTCGGATTTAACTGATGTTGGTGATCAACAACGGGTTTAGCATCAAGTTCCATATTAATCTTGTGCCGACATAGAGTGGGACTAATGCCCTTAAGACCATCAATAGTATATCCAATAGCAGCCCTGTTCTTCCTTAAAACTTTCAATAATCTTTGTTCTTCATGTTCTGGAAGGTTAGCACTAATAATAACAGGATATATCTTTTTCTCATCAAGATAAGCATATTTCAAAGTGTCTGGCAATTGTTTTAATTAAAAGACAGGATCACCTTTTAGGTGGAGGAGGACCTCCTAGAGTTTCAATAGGCAAATTGTGTTTCAGTAGAGGTTTTTGTTCAAAAAAGATTCTATCTATTTCATTTCTTTCACACATATGCAAATCATTTTCATGGTCTAGCAAATATTGTTCCAAAGGATCAGTAGGAGGCACAACAATAGAAGCAAGACAAATAATTTCATCCTTACTAGGCAAATCTTTCTTATGAGGTTGTCTACTAAACTTGGAAAGTTTAAATTCATGAGATTCATCACCAAAGCTAACACCGACAGTTTGTTTCTCACAGTCTATTTTGGCATTAATGGTGTTCAAGAAAGGTCTACCATAAATAATGGGACAAAAGTCATCTTGTGGGGAGCTAAGAATAAGAAAATCAGTAGGGTATTTTATTTTCCCACACAAGACTTCAAAATCTATGTTTATCTTTTCCTTCTATGATAACAGTGATCTCCTATCTTAACTGAGACAACAGGCATGCCAACAACTGGCCTATGTTTATCTTTTCCTTTAGGTTTGGCAATTTTAGAAGCTTCACCACAGAAGTAAATAACATGCCCATCAATATTATCAACTAAGAGATCTTTAACCATAGCAACACTAGGTTCAACTCTGATTTGTTCAGATGGTTTGGGTGTTCTAACATAACTTTTGTTAACCATAGTTGAAGCTTTAGCATGTTCCTTCATCCTAACAGGGAAAGGTGGTTTTCAATATAAGCAGTGGGAACAACTGGATCAACACTGTAAATGATAGTTTCTTCTTTAGCTTTTACCGGTTCTTTAACTTCTTCTTTAATTGGTGGATGATATTTAAACCACTTCTCCTTAGGGAGATCAACATGAGTAGCAGAAGATTCACAAAAGGATGCTACTATCTCATAGTCAAGTCCATATTTAGTGCTAAACTTTTGAAAAGCATCGGTATTCACAAAATATTTAACACAATCAAACTTAGGTTCAATACCTGACTCTTTACCTTCTTCGAGTTCCCAATCTTCAGAGTTGCGTTTAATTCTTTCTAAAAGATCCCACCGGAATTCAATAGTCTTCTTAATAAAAGAACCAATACAAGAAGTATCGAGCATGGTTTGATCATTACGAGAAAGCCGAGCATAAAAATTCTGAATAATAATCTCTCTTGAGAGCTCATGATTGGGGCATGGATATAACATTGACTTAGGCCTCCCCCAAGCTAGAGCGATACTTTCTCCTTCATGAGGCCAAAAATTATATATATAATTCCGATCACGATGAACTAGATGCATAGGATAATTTTGTTGATGAAATTCCAATTTCAATCGATTCTAGTTCCAAGATCCAATATCATCGCATAGCCTGTACCATGTCAATGCGTTTCCCTTCAAACATAAAGGGAAAACCTTCTTCTTAGCTTCATCTCCAGGAAAACCTGCAAGCTTAAACAATCCACAAATTTCATCCACATATATCAAGTGCATATTAGGATGTTCGGTTCCATCTCCTGCATAAGGATTAGCTAGCAGTTGTTCTAACATACCTGAAGGAATCTCATATTGAATATTTTCAGTAGGTGCAGTAGGTTGAGGGGCAACTAATTGTGATTCCGGTCGAGGTGAAGATACCCCGAACAAACCCCTCAAAGGATTGTTTTCCATAGTAGCAAGTAACAATAAATTTCAGCACGTAGTAATGATGTTTCCTTATCAATTTCCACTTACCAAGAGTGCTTCACTCCCCGGCAACGACGCCAGAAAATAGCCTTGATGACCCACAAGTATATGGATGCTCATATTGGCTCCTACATATTCTACGAAGATCTTTATCGGTCAAACCGCATAACAGCATGCGTTGTTCCCTTTGTCATCGGTATGTTACTTGCCCAAGATTCGATCGTCGGTATCTCAATACCTAGTTCAATCTCGTTATCGGCAAGTCTCTTTACTCGTTCCGTAATACATCATCCCACAACTAACTCATTAGTTGCAATGCTTGCAAGGCTTAAGTGATGTGTATTACCGAGAGGGCCCAGAGATACCTCTTCGACAATCGGAGTGACAAATCCTAATCTCGAAATACGCCAACCCAACATGTACTTTCGGAGACACCTATAGAGCTCCTTTATAATCACCCAGTTACGTTGTGACATTTGGTAGCACACAAAGTGTTCCTCCGGTAAACGGGAGTTGCATAATCTCATAGTCATAGGAACATGTATAAGTCATGAAGAAAGCAATAGCAACATACTAAACAATCAAGCGCTAAGCTAACGGAATGGGTCAAGTCAATCACATAATTCTTCTAATGATGTGATCCCATTAATCAAATGACAACTCTTTTGTCCATGGTTAGGAAACTTAACCATCTTTGATTAACGAGCTACTCAAGTAGAGGCATACTAGTGACACTATGTTTGTCTATGTATTCACACATGTATTATGTTTCCGGTTAATACAATTCTAGCATGAATAATAAACATTTATCATGAAATAAGGAAATAAATAATAACTTTATTATTGCCTCTAGGGCATATTTCCTTCACACCGCATGTTCTTTCAAGCACTTTTGCCCTTCGGTGGAGGAATTCCGCCGGGGGAACCTCCCTCCCGGAGGGGGAAATCATCGTCATCATCATCACCAAAAACTCTCCCATCTTGGGGAGGCTATCTTCGTCAACATCTTCACAGCACCAACTCCTCTCAAACCCTAGTTCATATCTTGTGTTCAGTCTTTGTAACAAAACTATAGATTGGTGCTTGTGGGTGACTAGTAGTGTTGATTACATCTTGTAGTTGATTACTATAAGGTTTATTTGGTGGAAGATTATATGTTCAGATCCATTATGCTATTTAATACCCCTCTGATCTTGAGCATATTTATCATTTGTGAGTAGTTACTTTCATTCTTGAGGTCACGAGAGAAATCATGTTGCAAGTAATCATGTGAACTTGATATGTGTTCGATATTTTGATCATATGAATGTTGTCATTCTCTTTGTGGTGTCATGTGAACGTCAACTACATGAAACTTCACCATAGTTGGGCCTAAGGGAATGCATTGTGGAGTAGTTATTAGATGGTGGGTTGCGAGAGTGACAGAAGCTTAAACCCCAGTTTATGCGCTATTCCGTAAGGGACCGATTGGATCCAAAAGTTTAATGCTATGGTTAGAATTTATTCTTAATACTTTTCTCGTAGTTGCGGATGCTTGTGCGAGGGTTAAGCATAAGTAGGAGGTTTGTTCAAGTAAGAACAACACCTAAGCACCAGTCCACCCACATATCAAATTATCAAAGTACTGAACACGAATTAAGCCAACATGATGAAAGTGACAAGATGAAATTCCCGTGTACCCTCAAGAATACTTTGCTTATCATAAGAGACCATTTTGGCCCGTCCTTTGCCTCAGAAGGATTGGGATACCTTGCTGCACTTTTGTTACTACTATCTTTACTTGCTCGTTATAAATTATATTGCTATCAAACTACTCCGCTACTTACAAGAATTATGTCCTTAATGCACCGCTAGGTGACGGACCTATTGCAGGAGCAGATGCAGACGTTATGAACGTTTGGCTAGCTCAATATGATGACTACTTAATAGTTTAGTGCACCATGCTTAACAGCTTAGAATCGGGGCTTCAAAGATGTTTTGAACGTCATGGACCATATGAGATGTTCCAGGAATTGAAGTTAATATTTCAAGCAAATACCCGAGTTGAGAGATATGAAGTGTCCAACAAGTTGTATAGCTAAAAGATGGAGGAGAATCGCTCAACTAGTGAGCATGTGCTCAGATTGTCTGGGTACTTCAATCGCTTGAATCAAGTGGGAGTTAATATTCCAGATAAGATAGTGATTGACAGAATTCTCTAGTCACCATCACTAAGTTACTAGAACTTCGTGATGAACTATAGTATGCAAGGGATGACGAAAATGATTCCTGAGCTCTTCGTGATGTTGAAATCGACGAAGGTAGAAATCAAGAAAGAGCATCAAGTGTTGATGATTGACAAGACCACTAGTTTCAAGAAAAGGGCAAAGGGAAAGAAAGGGAAACTTCAAGTAGAATGGCAAACAAGTTGTCACTCCCGTGAAGAAGACCAAAGCTGGACCAAAGCCTGAAACTGAGTGCTTACACTGCAAAGGAAATGGTCACTGGAAGCGGAAATGCCCTAAATATTTGGTGGATAAGAAGGATGGCAAAGTGAACAAAGGTATATTTGATATACAGGTGTTTGATGTGTGCCTTACTAGTGTTTATAGTAGCCCCTGGGTATTTTGATACTTGTTCGGTTGCTAAGATTAATAACTCGAAACAGGAGTTACATAATAAACAAGGACTAGTGGAGGGGAAGCGACGATGAGTGTTGGAAATAGTTCCAAGATTGATATGATCATCATCACACACTCCCTATATTTTTGAGATTAGTGTTAAAACTAAATAAATGTTATTTAGCGTTTGTGTTGAGCATGAATATGATTTGATCATGTTTATTGTGATACGGTTATTCATTTGAAGTTAAAGAATAATTGTTATTCTGTTTACATGAATAAGACCTTCGATGGTTATACACCCAATGAAAATAGTTTGTTGGATCTCGATCGTAGTGATACACATATTCATAATATTGATGCCAAAAGATGCAAAGTTAATAATGATAGTGCAACTTATTTGTGGCACTGCCATTTGGGTCATATCGGTGTAAAGCGCATGAAGAAACTCCATAAAAATGGATTTTCGGAATCACTTGGTTATGAATCATTTGATGCTTGCGAACCGTGCCTTTTGGGCAAGATGACTAAAACTCCATTCTCCAGAACAATGGAACAAGCTACTGACTTATTGGAAATAATACATAGCGATGTATGTGATCCAATGAGTATTGATGCTCGTGGCAAGTATCGTTATTTTCTGACCTTCACAAGATGATTTGAGCAGATATGGGTATATCTACTTGATGAAACATAAGTCTGAAATAGTTGAAAGGTTCAAAGAATTTCAGAGTGGAGTGGAAAAATCATTGTAACAAGAAAATAAAGTTTCTGCAATCTGATCGTGGAGACGAATATTTGAGTTACGAGTTTGGTCTTCAATTAAAACAATGTGGAATAGTTTCACAGCTCACGCCACCTGGAACACCACAACGTTATGGTGTGTCCGAACGTTGTAACCGCACTTTATTGGATATGGTGCGATCTATGATGTCTCTTACTGATTTACCACTATTGTTTTGGGGTTATACATTAGAGATAGCTGCATTCACGTTAAAAGGGAACCATCGAAATCCGTTGAGACGACACCATATGAACTGTGGTTTAGCAAGAAACCCAAGTTGTCATTTCTTAAAGTTTGGGGCTGCGATGCTTATGTGAAAAAGTTTCATCCTGATAAGCTCAAACCCAAATCAGAGAAGTGCGTCTTCATAGAATACCCAAAGGAAACTGTTGGGTACACCTTCTATCATAGATCCGAAGGCAAGATATTCGTTGCTAAAAATAGATCCTTTCTAGAGAAGGAGTTTCTCTCGAAAGAAGTGAGTGGGAGGAAAGTAGAACTTGATGAGGTAACTATATCTACTCCCTTGTTGGCAAGTAGTTTATCACAGAAATCAGTTTGAGTGATTCCTACACCAATTAGTGAGAAAGTTAATGATGATGATCATGAAACTTCAGATCAAGTTACTACCAAACCTCATAGGTCTTCCAGAGTAAGATCCACACCAGAGTGGTGCAGTAATCATGTTCTGGAAGTCATGTTACTAGAACATGATGAACCTACGAACTATGAGGAAGCGATGATGAGCCCAGATTCCGTGAAATGGCTTGAGGCCATAAAATCTGAGATATGATCCATGTATGAGAACAAAGTATGGACTTTGATTGACTTGCTCGACGATCAACAAGCAATGTTAAATAAATGGATCTTCAAGAGGAAGACGGACACTGATAGTAGTGTTACTATCTACTAAGCTCGACTTGTTGCGAAAGGTTTTCAACAAATTCAAGGTGTTGAATACGATGAGATTTTCTCACTCGTATCGATGCTTAAGTCTATCTGAATCATGTTAGCAATTGCCACATTTTATGAAATCTGGCAAATGGATGTCAAAACTGCATTTCTTAATGGATTTTTTGAAGAAGAGTTGTATATGATGCAACCAGAAGGTTTTGTTAATCATAAAGGTGCTAACAAAATGTGCAAGCTCCAGCGATCCATAAATGGACTGGTGCAAGCATCTCGGAGTTGGAATATACGCTTTGATGAGTTGATCAAAGCATATGGTTTTATACAGACTTTTGGAAAGGCCTGTATTTACAAGAAAGTGAGTGGGAGATCTGTAGCATTTCTAATATTATACGTGGATAACATATTGTTGATTGGAAGTGATATAGAAATTCTGGATAGCATGAAAGGATACTTGAATAAGAGTTTTTCAAAGAAAGACCTCGGTGAAGCTGCTTACACATTGAGCATCAAGATCTATATAGATAGATCAAGACGCTTGATAAGATTTTTCAATGAGTACATACCTTGATAAATTTTTGAAATAGTTCAAATTGGAACAGTCAAAGAAGGAGTTCTTGCCTGTGTTGCAAGGTGTGAAGTTGAGTAAGACTCAAGACCCGACCATGGCAGAAAATAGAAAGAGAATGAAAAGTCATTCCCTATGCCTCAGTCATAGGTTCTATAAAGTATGCTATGCTGTGAACCAGACCTATTGTATACCTTGCTCTGAGTTTGACAAAGGAATACAATTTTGATCTAAGAGTAGATCACTGGACAGCGGTCAAGAATATCCTTAGTGAGGAATAAGGAGATGTTTCTCGATTATGGAGGTGATAAAAGAGCCCGTCGTAAAAAGTTACAATGATGCAAGCTTTTACACCAATCCAGATGACTCTAAGTCTCAATCTGGATCCATATTGAAAGTGGGAGCAATTAGCTAGAGTAGCTCCGTGCAGAGCATTGTGGACATAGAATATTTGCAAAATACATACGGCTCTGAATATGACAGACCCGTTGACTAAACTTCTCTCACAAGCAAAACATGATCATACCTTAGTACTCTTTGGGTGTTAATCACATAGCGATGTGAACTAGATTATTGACTCTAGTAAACCCTTTGTGTGTTGGTCACATGAAGATGTGAACTATGGGTGTTAATCATATACAGATATGAATATTGGTATTAAATCACATGGCGATGTGAACTAGATTATTGACTCTAGTGCAAATGGGAGACTGAAGGAAATATGCCCTAGAGGCAATAATAAAGTTATTATTTATTTCCTTATTTCATGATAAATGTTTATTATTCATGCTAGAATTGTATTAACCAGAAACATAATACATGTGTGAATACACAGACAAATATAGTGTCACTAGTATGCCTCTACTTGACTAGCTCGTTAATCAAAGATGGTTAAGTTTCCTAACCATGGACAAAAGAGTTGTCATTTGATTAACGGGATCACATCATTAGAAGAATGATGTGATTGACTTGACCCATTCCGTTAGCTTAGCGCTTGATCGTTTAGTATGTTGCTATTGCTTTCTTCATGACTTATACATGTTCCTATGACTATGAGATTATGCAACTCCCGTTTACTGGAGGAACACTTTGTGTGCTACCAAACGTCACAACGTAACTGGGTGATTATAAAGGAGCTCTACAGGTGTCTCCGAAGGTACATGTTGGGTTGGCATATTTTGAGATTAGGATTTGTCACTCCGATTGTCGGAGAGGTATCTCTGGGCCCTCTCGGTAATAGACATCACTTAAGCCTTGCAAGCATTGCAACTAATGAGTTAGTTGTGGGATGATGTATTACGGAACGAGTAAAGATACTTGCCGGTAACGAGATTGAACTAGGTATTAAGATACCGACGATCGAATCTTGGGCAAGTAACATACCGATGACAAAGGGAACAACGTATGCTGTTATGCGGTTTAACCGATAAAGATCTTTGTAGAATATGTAGGAGCCAATATGAGCATCCAGGTTCCGCTATTGGTTATTGACCGGAAACGTGTCGCGTTTATGTCTACATAGTTCTCGAACCCGTAGGGTCAGCACGCTTAAGGTTTCGATGACAGTTTTAATACGAGTTTATGAGTTTTGATGTATCGAAGGAGTTCTGAGTCCCGGATGAGATCGGGGACATGACGAGGAGTCTCGAAATGGTCGAGACGTAAAGATCGATATATTGGACGACTATATTCGGAGTTCGGAAAGGTTCCAAGTGATTCGGGTATTTTTCGGAGTACCGGGGAGTTACGGGAATACGGGGAAGAGTATTGGGCCTTAATGGGCCTTAGTGGGAAGGAGCCAGGAGGTGGCGCGTGCCCCTCCAAGACCTAGTCCGAATTGGAAAAACGGTTTGGGGCGCGGGCCCCCTCTCCCTTCCTTCTCCACTTCCCTCCTTTCCCCCCTTCTCCTAGTTGGACTAGGAAAGAAGGAGTCCTACTCCCGGTGGAAGTAGGACTCCCGTTGGCGCGCCCTCCTCCTAGGGCCGGCCTCCTCCTCCCTTGCTCGTTTATATACGGGGGCAGGGGGGCACCCCATGACACAAAAGTTGATCTACGTGATCGTTCCTTAGCCGTGTGCGGTGCCCCCATCCACCATATTCCACCTCGGTCATATCGTTGCGGTGCTTAGGCGAAGCCCTGTGTTGGTAGAACATCATCATCGTCACCAAGCCGTCATGATGACAGAACTCATCCCCGACACTTTGCTGGATCGGAGTCCCGGGATCGTCATCGAGCTGAACGTGTGCTGAACTCGGAGGTGCCGTACGTTCGGTGCTTGGATCGGTCAGATCATGAAGACGTACAACTACATCAACCGCGTTGTAATAACGCTTCCGCTTACGGTCTACAAGGATACGTGGACTAACACTCTCCCCTCTCGTTGCTATGCATCACCATGAGCTTGCGTGTGCGTAGGAATTTTTTTGAAATTACTACGTTCCCCAACATGGTGCCCCCATGTTTGGTTTTGGCAATTGATGACAATCTCTATGGACTAATGGTTGCCTTGAGTTATATTTGAAGGGTTTGTCCACAGGTTTTTCTTGAAGTCCATTTGTTGGTTTCAAGGAGAGTTTGTGATGACCGCGGTGCTATTAAGGAATTATCCAAAGATCGGTCATGTGAGTGTTGAGCTTATTGCAAGCATGTCTTGAAGAAGAAGATTGTGTGATCATTCATGTTTACCTTCAAGACATCATCCAAATGAAGAGAGTTGGAAAGATTCAAGGTTGATCTAGACTAAGTACAGAGAGTGATTCAAGTTGATCAACACACAAAGCGCACAAGTTGTACTGAGAGGGACCAAGTGTTCCCACGGTATGGTAAGCATTATCCATTACGCTTTGTGTACTAACCCATGGTCTACGTGAGAGTTCTTTGTGGGGTTAGGTATGTTTCCATGGTCTTGCGTCAAGAGGAAGATCCCATACAACCCATGGAGGATGACATCAAGTGGTGATCGTCATCAAGTTTGCAGTGTGCAAATTCAAGTGGAGCAACACGAAGAGTGGCTCACCCATAATGGAGTATGGGGGAGCAATTAAGTTTGAATCTTTCCATCCATTGTGGTGTCTATGGACTTGTGAAGATGTGCCGAAGAGTCGCTCACCCATAGTGGACTATGGGGGAGCAATCATCTAGTCTTCATCGAGCCAACGCAATCAAGAAAGGTGGTCCAACTTGAGGGAGTCAAGATCGTCATCATCTAGCTCAAGTGGACCATGTGCAAGGCAAAGGTTTTCCCTTGATAGGTTTTCTATTTTACCGGTCTCGTGGTGGTAGTTGGGAGACCGGTTATAGGATCGTTTGATGTACTATCAAGGGGGGCTCTCAAGTTGGTAGCTTGATCGTATCGTTAGTAGAGAGCTCAAACCATTGCATCCTTGCATCATGTTTGTTGGTTCTTGCTTGATTCTTTTTGTGATTCTTAGAGCTTATGGTCATCTTGATGACAAGCTTGAGTTCATCGAAAACGGAGCTCGCATGCGTCTTCTATGATGTTTTTGGTGTTGGAGGTTTTACCGGTCTTATCCAAGGAAGGGTTCTCACCATTTTCTTATGGGCCTTTTCTCATTTGCTTCTTATTGATATTTCTATCAAGATTGTGTTAGCCCTTGTTGCTAGCTTTCCAACAAATTTGGTTTCATCGAATTCGGAGCTCATATGCGAAAGTTGTGGCTGTTTTGATATTGCCTGTTTTACATAGAGAGGTTGTACCGCCCCGTAGAGAGGTTGTACCGGTTGACCTATACAACCGGTGTTTGGAGCGGCTGTACCGCTCCATAATTGGTCCGGAGGTTGTACCGGCCATGTACCGCTCTACCACCGGGCTAGTTTCTGTTTTGGAGCGGTTCTTGGGCGGTTGTTGACCGGTTTTACCGGTTTAACCGGTACTATCGGTTCCCCAGGCTGTTGTACCGCTTAGAGCTTTTCCCAGGTTGGTTTTTCCTATGCTTTTGCCGGTTGTTCCGATTCGTGCACCAGTTGTACCGGTCCTACAGTTTTCTGCACACAACGGGCAGATTCGTGGGGACCTATTTAAGGGGGTCTTCTTCCCCAATGGTTCCCCATCTCTTGAGCTCGTTTTTGCCCCCATTGTTGACCTTCTTTGAGCTTGCTAACCCTCAATCCCTCCATGGATTCTTTCTAGTTTTTGAGGGAAAAGAGAGAGGAGATCTAGATCCACACTTCCACCAATCACTTTCTCCTCTATGTGAGGGGAACCCCTTGGATCTAGATCTTGAAGTTCTTTGTGTTCTCCTTCTTGTTCTTCCTCTCACTTTCCTCCCTAGCATTAGTTGCTTTGGTGGGATTTGAGAGAGAAGGACTTGGGCACTCTGTGTGCCCTTGTCATTGCATTTGTGCATCAGTTTGAGTTCTCCACGGTGATACGTGGAAGTTATAAGTTGAGAAGCTTATTACTCTTGGGTGCTTGGTACCCTTGAGCTTGTTCCTCTTGGGTGCTTGGGCGCCCTAGACGTTTCATCGTGTTCAGAGCTCAATCATTGTGGTGTAAAGCTCCGGGCAAGCGTCGGGGTCTCCAATTAGGTTGTGGAGATCGCCCCGAGCAATTTGACGGTACCGGTGACCGTCCCCAAGGGTTGCCAAAGTGTACGGATTCGGTGACCGCCCCCCAAGGGTCGCCATTTGTACGGGTTCGGTGACCGCCCTCAAGGGTTCCTTAGTGGGATCACGGCATCTTGCATTGTGCGAGGGCGTGAGGAGATTACGGTGGCCCTAGTGGCTTCTTGAGGAGCATTGTGCCTCCACACCGCTCCAAACGGAGATTAGCATCCGCAAGGGTGTGAACTTCGGGATACATCGTCGTCTCTACATGCCTCGGTTATCTCTTACCCGAGCCCCTTTACTTATGCACTTTACTTTGTGATAGCCATATTGTTCTTTGTCATATATCTAGCTATCACATAGTTGCTTATCTTGCTTAGCATAAGTTGTTGGTGCACATAGGTAAGCCTAGTTGTTGTAGGTTTTTTGCTTGACAAATTAACCGCTAGGTTTATTCCGCATTTGCTCAAGCCTCTACCGTAATTATTTTAAAACGCCTATTCACCCCCCCCCCTCTAGGCGACATCCACGATCTTTCAGTGCTCCTGTCCAAGTTCCGCCTCGAGGCGGCGGAGCTTTGTCCCGAAAGTCCTACTCTGATTTTTTTTCTAGGTCAAAATGACTTATATATACTAGAAGATGGGCACCGGAGGTGGGCCGAGGAGGGCAGCACCCACCAGGGCGCGCCTAGGCCTCCTGGCATGCCCAGGTGGGTTGTGCCCACCTGGTGGGGCCCCTCTGGTACTTATTTGCTCCAATAATTCTTAAATATTCCATAAAAAATCCTCGAGAAGTTTTAGCTCATTTGGAGTTGCGCAGAATAGGTAGCTTGATGTAGCTTTTTCAGGTCCAGATTTCCAGCTGCCAGAATTCTCCTCCTTGGTGCATACCTTGCATATTATGAGATAAAAGACATTAGAATTACTCCAAATAGCATTATTACACAGTAAAACAACATAAATAATAGTAGGAAAACATGATGCAAAATGGATGTATCATAGCTCAGCGTAGGAGGGTGGTGTGCCGGACAAAAGATGATGAGGTGCAAAATTCCCGCGAGTGCGACGGGGGCAAATATTGATGAGTAGTGATGCGGTGGCAAGCGCGTCGGACCAAAAACGTGGTGGCACATTGGCATGAAAGAGAAGTGTGCGGACACAGTCATTAAGAGTGCGAAGCACGCGCTCAGCACGACCATTCTGTTGCGAAGTGTATGGGCAAGTGAGACGAAAAATCGTGTCGTGTGTGGCGAGGAGGTTGCGGATAGCAAGATTATCAAACTCCTTCTCGTTGTCTGTTTGCAACGCATGGATGGGGCGCCCAAACTGCGTGGAGACATAAGAGTAGAAAGCGGTGAGAGTGGCAACAACATCCGACTTTCACCGCTACGGAAAGGTTCACACATAGTGCGAAAAATCATCAAGTATAAAAAGATAATAAAGATAGCCCGTGTTACTTGCAACAGGAGAGGTCCAAACATCACTATGAATTAACTCAAACAGGTATGATGCAACATGCGATGAAGTACTAAAAGGAAGACGAACATGTTTGCTGAGGCGACAAGCATGACAAGTGTAATCGTCGATCTTATTACACGTGAAGGAAAAACTCTGAAGACTATGACGAAGGGTGGCGGTGCTGGGATGTCCTAGGCGAGCATGCCAAAGGTCCACTCCGGCGGAAAGCGCCATGGGTGCAACGACGGATGAGGTAGATGAGTGGACCGGGTAAAGCTCGTCGGGGCTGTCACATCGGTGGAACACCATCCGGGTACGGGCATCCTTAAACAGAAAAGCCAAACATGTGAAATTCAACGGTGACGGGATTTTCATGTGTAAGAGAACGAACAGAAATGAGATTTTTAATGATGTCAGGAGAGACAAGTACATTAGAAAGATATAATGGCATGGAGTTAAATGGAAAAGCAGCATAATCGACATGAGTAATGGGCATGGAAAAACCATCGCCCACAGTAATGCGAGCAGCGGTGTGAGCGGCGAGAAGGTTACCGGGGTTGGCGGCCATGTGAGCCGTGGCTCCGGTGTCCATGTACCAGTCGCCACCGCTAGTGTACTGCTGCGGCGTGGGGATGGTGTGGAGGGCCGCCAGGAGCGCGGGGTCCCAAGGCGCTGGTGGGAGTGCCGGAGCCGACGGCTGCGGCTGTGGCAGCGGCGCCGCGAGGAGCGGGGGGTACCCACCGTCCGAAGGCAGCCAATAGGCCGCGGAGGGGCCGTGGGGCAGCGCGAGCGCGTACGGATGAGGAGCCGCGTGAAGCGTCTGATGAGAGACCGGGTGGGCGTCGAAGAAGCCGGGGACGGGGGCGCACGGTACATGCATGGAGTATGCATGAACAACCCCCGTCCAGGGGTTCTGGCCAGCCTGCCAGGGGCCGACGGGAGCTGCTGCTATGGCTGGCGCGGCACCCCGCTCTGGGCTGCCGACTTCTGCTGCTGTTGCTTGCGGCCACTGCGGCCAGCGCGGCGCTCGGCGGGTGGCGGCTGCGGAGCCGGCTGCTGCTGTGGGTAGGGGAACCCGGGCAGGGGCGGCACCTGGAAGGGGCCCAATCCGGGCTGCGGCTGGGGTGCCGGGGCGGTGGGCGGGGCGCCGCCGCGGGTACCGGTGGTGAGGGCCATGTGAGTGGCCCGCGTGCGCGACATCCGCATCCTCCCCTCCTCCAGCTTCAGGTATGCCACAACCTTGGGGAAAGTCGGGTCGGTGATGAGGGGGATGTTGGAGGCGGCGTTGCCAAAGTCGCCGTTCAGGCCGACGATGAGTGTGCTGAGAAGAAGCTCGTCGGAGACCTTCTCACCGAGGTCACGAAGCTCGTCAACAAGCTTTTTGAGGCGCATGCAATAATCGTCAACGGACGAGTCATGCTGCCGACACCCAAAAAACTCGCCGTGCAAGAAAACCATGCGCTGGAGCGCGTTGTCGATGAAGAGGCCGTTGAGCTTGGTCCAGACGGTGTGAGCTTCATCCTCGGCGGAGACCACCGTGTGGAAGAGGTCCTTCGAGATGGTGGTGTAGAACCAACGGATGCGAGTGGCGCTGATGGTCATCCACTCCTCATCGTCCTCCATGAACCGGGAATCCACGGAGCCATCGATGTGATCCCGGAGATTGTACTCACGGAACACAAGGGAGAAGTACGTCTTCCAGGCATAGTAGGTGGATGCGAGGTGATCGAGGACGACGGGAACCCGACCGAGGATGTTGAGATCGCGGATGATGACGGGGTCGGGGCCGGCGAACGGGTTGGTGCTGGTGGTGCCGGAGGAACCGGGGGAAGCCATGGTTCCGGGAGGGGAGGTGGTGCGGCGCGGCGGGGAGGGCGGCACGGCGAGGAAGAGGCGGCGCGGCTAGGGGCGGCGCTACTAGGGCGGCGGCACGGTTAGGGTTAGGAAGGGAAGGGGGAAGCGAGGAGAGTGGGCGGCGGCGCGGCGGCGTGGTGCAGCGGCGGCAGAGGGTTAGGGTTTAGGATCGGAGGTATGATACTATGTTGAAAACGAAAGTTTTGGCAATGCAACTCGATGTATTGTTCAGTGCATAACGCATGTATATATGGAGTACAATGTGGGCCACAACCTCAATATACAATGACTAGGAGGTGGGCCGAGATATATACAATATGCATGCACAACCATATACTCCCTCCCTTCCTAAATATTTGTCTTTCTAAAAATTTCAACAAATGACTACATACGAAGCAAAATGAGTGAATCTACATTCTAAAATATGTCTACATGCTGTTGTAGTCCATTTGAAATGTCTAGAAAGACAAATATTTAGGAACGGACGGAGTATTCAACAGTTACGCGTTCATTATCTGGCTCTAAATAAACTGTCAACAAAAGGCCGGCTTGCTCACTGAAGAACCAAATTAACCAAGGATCAAAGTATGCATTCAGTATGTAGTTTATACAGCAGAGGGTATCGTGCGATCACCAGATTAATTACTCAAAAAGTGTGGGAGATGCCCATTGGCATACCGCATACACTGAAAAGTGGCTGCTGAAGAAAACGGAACCCTTTCTCAAAAAAGAAGGAGAAAACGGAGCTACAAAAGCGTCTCGTCAGTTGTCGTCAGCGCCAATCTTCCTCCGGGCAATGATGCTCGCAGGAGAAAGAAGGGAAAGCGGAGAGAATTTGTGCTCCGGGGAGGTTCCATGAGTTGCAATGTCTAGCTACCAGCAGCAGCAGCGCGCAGTCAGGGCCACGGTGTAGCACATGGACATGGAATGTATGTATGGTATCGGCGACGCATGCAGCAACTTGCAGCAGGAACGGCGGTGCTGAGGAGGGTAGGTAGCAGAGCTCTGCGCTCTTATCCGTTCGTCGATGCTTTGCACTTGGCACTTTCCATGGCCGGCGACGGTGCATCCACTGTGCGAGGAGACCTGGCTCCAGCGTGACTGCGTGAGAGGTCAGGAATTGCTGGATCGGGCAGGATCGTCCCCCGATCGAAAGCCTGAAATAGAAAGCCCCAGCAGGCCGGGCACATGCGCATGCACCACCACCACATGAACTGAACCGAAAGAGAGCATCATTTGATCCCAGCGTTTGCTGCTGGCCTCTGGATTTCCCTTTAGCTTCCTCCCTCACGCCGTCGAGATGAGACGAGACGAGGCGAGACGGCGAACGAGTCACTCTATGCGTCCTTTGCGTACAGTGGTCGTCGCAGCAGGGTCGTCTACACCGATCGTTCATGCATGCGTGCGTGCCTGAGCTAATGGGGGACAGCGGGGAGCGAGGGGACTAGAGGGTCAGAGTATTGCTCGAGGCTGAAAGAATCAACAGCGCCGCTCTGGTCCTCAGGTTCAGAGCACCCAGCCACCACACACGAAAAGGTGTGACCGGCGACTGGTCGATCGATCTCTCGTCTCTCACGGGGCAATAAGTTCGCCGACATCTTGATCACAAGCACAGATCACGTCGATGTATCGCTATTCAAAAGCAGATGCTGGTCGAATAAGCGCCAGGTACAGATAGTACAGCCCGAAGAGAAGCCTGGGAACGGCATCCTGATCTACGCGCCCCCGGCGAACGGGCTACTTGTTTGGTTAGATCACGGTAGCTGACTGTTGCTCGTTTACTTGTGCAGTTCCGCTGATGATATGACTCGACGCGGGTCAAATCCGGTGTCGTAGCTAGGCGCGGGCGGAGCCAAAAGGGCTTCTCCACCGGTGCTTTCTTCCTAACCAAAAGGGAGGATTCGGTTGGACTCTTGCAGCGTACTGTTTTTTTTTCGAAAAATGTGCATTAAATTCAAAATTTGTTCATTGTTTTTCAAAAAATGTTCATTGAATTCAAAATTTGTTCATCCATTTACAGAAAATAATGTTCTTGAATACAATTTATTTATCAAGTTCAAAATGTATTCATTGAATTTTGAATTATCGAACATTTTCTTTGAAATTCATGAACATTTTTTAATTCAATACGTGAAAGTTTTTTTTCAAAATAATGACCATCTTTTTAAGCCACGAACATGTTATGATTTCCATTTTACCAAAATTTATTGTTTCCCGAAATTTTACACTTTTTTGATATTCCGAATTTTTTTAAATAAGAAAAGCAAAAAATAAAGAATAAAATAATTCGGGCGCCCAACCACGCTTATGGGCTGGCCCATGAGGGTCGCGCGGGAGGGGAGTGGGTGCGCGCTAGCATGTTCCCCAGCACGCCACACGCAAAATAGGAGATCCACTTAGATTTTTTTTAGGTAAGCTCCGCTTAGATAAGGCCTTGTACAATGGGAGATGCTTAGAGAAATAAATCAGACGTTTCTTAAGCACCGGTGCTTATTTGTACAGGATAGAGCCTTAACTAAGCGTTCCTCATGTAGAAATAGGCACCGGTGCTTCAGAAAAATCTGGTTTATTTTTTTAAGCATCTCTCTAAGCACCTTCCATTATACAAGGCCTAAGATGCGCACCAAGCAGCTTGTTCGTTAGCTGATGTGAGTGGGCAGGCCCAATAAGGCGTTATGGTCCCTTGGTTGTCGGTCTGTTCGCTGATGTGTTCGTTCGGGATTTTTTTCTTGTTTTTATTTTTTGTCTTCTATTTGGTTTTTTATTTCTTCTTCAATTTTCTTTTCGTTTATTGTTTCTTTGTTATACTTTGGTTTATTTGATTTTTTTTCTTTCATTTTTGTTAGATTTCTCTTTGTTTTTTCATGGGTTTCTTTGGGTTTTTTCTCCCATTCACCTTCTTTGTTTCTTCGCTTTTACTATATTTCTTTTCAACTGTTTTCTTTTGTTTTCCTTTCTTTCCTTATCGTATTCACTGTTTTCAAACCCTTTGCACGTGTATCTCTGTTTTTTTCTATTTTCTTTCGTTATTTGTGTCTTTACAGTCTTTTATTTATTTATCTTTTTTCTTTGTTTTCATTCTTAAATTTTCATATACGTCAAGAATATTTTTTAGTACATGTTCAACATTTTTTGTACACGGTCGACATTTTATGTATACACATTTTTTATATTTTTAAATGCTTGACTAAAAAATTTCAAATACAAGATTAAGATTTTTTTTTAATGCATTGTCAATATTTCGTTCTATACATATTTTAACTTTTTCAAATGCTTGATTAACATTTTTAAGTACAATATTAACATTTTTAATACATTGCCAATATTTTTCCTATACACATTTAACATTTTTAAATGCTTGATGACAAAGAGCGCGTCCGCGGACCGATTTGGCATCATGTTCGATGACAAAGTGCTTTTGAACAGATTGGTCTGGAAGTTTGCGGATGATTTGAGAGTCTGTGTTGAAGATGTCCCTAGAAGAATAGAAGTCTAACAGAGTTCAGTATACTCACGGAAGACACGTCACCATCCACCGGGCATAAAAATGGCATAGATTGCATATTGATAAATATAGAAGACATTTATTTTGGAGAGGTAAAGAACTAGAGAAATAGAATCCCCCTCTGGCAGCTTGGGACCTGGTTTGTCGGCCTAAAAATGAAGGATGCCTTGGTATCACTAATCTGTCTACTCAAAATACTTGCCTGCTCATGAAGATGTTGTATAAATTCCTTAATCATAAAGATGTCCCTTGGGTGAAATTAGTTTGGGAAGCGTATTACTCACAAGGATTCCCCAGCACCACATTGCATACTTGCTCCTTTTGATAAGGGACTGTTTGAAGCTGATGCCTACTTTCAAACAATATGTTGTTTGCATTATTCAAAATGGCTCTTCTTTGAATTTCTAGTCTGATACCTGGGACAATACTCCTAAAATGAGCACATGGCCACATCTGCATTTTTTCTCCAAACATCAGAATATCTCAGTCAACACTCTCTGAAATTTGAAAGATTTACACTCTCATTTCCGTTTACCTCTATCTGAGGAAGCATTTGCTCAGCTCCATGAACTTGAGGAATTCCTCAACTCCTTGGTCCTCACTAACGATTTTGATCACTGGCAAGTGCCCTCAGGCTCCACTCACTATGAAGTTTCCAAGGTCTACCAACGATTGAGTATGCACCAAGGGGTTCTTCTAGCAATCAAGTCGCTCTGGAAGACTTGTTGCCAGCTCAAGCATAAAATATTTTTTTGACTTCTCATAAATAACAGACTTAACACTCGCGATGTTTTGCAGAGAAAGAATTTTTTCATATAGGAATATACATGTGCTATGTGTCGCTTGTTGGGGAACGTAGCAGAAATTCAAAATTTTCTACACATCACCAAGATCAATCTAGGAGTAATCTAGCAACGAGGGGAAGGAGAGTGCATCTACATACCCTTGTAGATCGCTAAGCGGAAGCGTTCAAGTAAACGGGGTTGATGGAGTCGTACTCGGCATGATCCAAATCACCGATGATCCTAGTGCCGAACGGACGACACCTCCGCGTTCAACACACATGCAGCCCGATGACGTCTCCCATGCCTTGATACAGCAAGGAGAGACGTAGAGGTTGGGGAAGACTCCGTCCAGCAGCAGCACGACGGCGTGGTGGTGGTGGAGGAGCGTGGCAATCCTGCAGGGCTTTGCCAAGCACCGCGGGAGAGGAGGAGGACTTGGGAGAGGGGGAGGGCTGCGCCAGAACTTGGGTGCGGCTGCCCTCCCACCCCCCACATATATATAGGGGCAAGGGAGAGGGGGGGCAGCCCCCTCAGATCCAATCTGAGGAGGGGCGGCGGCCATGGGGGTTGCCTTGCCCCCCAAGGCAAGGGGGGCCCATTTAGGGTTCCCCCAAACCCTAGGCGCCTTGGGCCCTGGTGGGGGGCGCACCAGCCTACCTGGGGCTGGTCCCTTCCCACACTTGGCCACGCAGCCCTCTGGGGCCAGTGGCCCCACCTGGTGGACCCCCAGGACCCTCCCGTTGGACCCGGTACGTTACCGATAGCACCCGAAACTTTTCCGGTGACCAAAACAGGACTTCCCATATATAAATCTTTACCTCCGGACCATTCTGGAACTCCTCGTGACGTCCGGGATCTCATCCGGGACTCTGAACAACATTCGGTAACCACGTACATTTATTCACTATAACCCTAGCGTCATCGAACCTTAAGTGTGTAGACCCTACGGGTTCGGGAGACACGTAGACATGACCGAGACAACTCTCCGGCCAATAACCAACAGCGGGATCTGGATACCCATGTTGGCTCCCACATGTTCCACGATGATCTCATCGGATGAACCACGATGTCGAGGATTCAATCAATCCCGTATTCAATTCCCTTTGTCTAGCGGAATAGTACTTGCCCGAGATTCGATCGTCGGTATCCCGATACCTTGTTCAATCTCGTTGCCGACAAGTCTCTTTACTCATTCCGTAACATATCATCCCGTGATCAACCCCTTGGTCACATTGTGCACATTATGATGATGTCCTACCGAGTGGGCCCAGAGATACCTCTCCGTCACACGGAGTGACAAATCCCAGTCTCGATTCGTGCCAACCCAACAGACACTTTTGGAGATACCCATAGTGTACCTTTATAGCCACCCAGTTACGTTGTGACGTTTGGTACACCCAAAGCATTCCTACGGTATCCGGGAGTTGCACAATCTCATGGTCTAAGGAAATGATACTTGACATTAGAAAAGCTTTAGCATACGAACTACACGATCTTTGTGCTAGGCTTAGGATTGGGTCTTGTCCATCACATCATTCTCCTAATGATGTGATCCCGTTATCAACGACATCCAATGTCCATGGTCAAGAAACCATAACCATCTATTGATCAACGAGCTAGTCAACTAGAGGCTTACTAGGGACATGGTGTTGTCTATGTATCCACACATGTATCTGAGTTTCCTATCAATACAATTATAGCATGGATAATAAACGATTATCATGAACAAGGAAATATAATAATAATAACTAGTTTATTATTGCCTCTAGGGCATATTTCCAACAGTCTCCCACTTGCACTAGAGTCAATAATCTAGTCCACATCGCCATGTGATTAACACTCATAGGTCACATCGCCATGTGACCAACATCCAAAGAGTTTACTAGTGTCACTAAACTAGTTCACATCATCATGTGATTAAGACTCAATGAGTTCTGGGGTTTGATCATGTTTTGCTTGTGAGAGAGGTTTTAGTCAACGGGTCTACAACATTCAGATCTCTAGGTCATATTGTAAATGCTGCTTCCACGCTCCACTTGGAGCTATTCCAAATGGTTGCTCCACTATACGTATCCGGTTTGCTACTCAGAGTCATTCGGATAGGTGTTAAAGCTTGCATCGACGTAACCCTTTACGCCGAACTCTTTATCACCTCCATAATCGAGAAACATGTCCTTATTTACTCCAAGGACAATTTTGACCGCTATCTGGTGATCCACTCCTTGATCACCTTTGTACCCTCTTGCCAGACATGTGGCAAGGCACACATCAGGTGCGGTACACAGCATAGCATACTATGGAGCCTACATCTAAGCATAGGGGACGACCTTCGTCCTTTCTCTCTATTCTGCCATGGTCGAGCTTTAAGTCTTAACTACATACCTTACAACTCAGGCAAGAACTCCTTCTTTGACTGATCCATCTTGAACACCTTCAAGATCATGTCAAGGTATGTGCTCATTTGAAAGTACCATTAAGCGTTTTTGATCTATCCTCATAGATCTTGATGCTCAATGTTCAAGCAGCTTAATCCAGGTTTTTCTATTGAAAAAACACTTTTCAAATAACCCTATATGCTTTCCAGAAATTCTACATCATTTCAGATCAACAATATGTCAACAACATATACTCATCAGAAATTCTATAGTGCTCCCACTCACTTCTTTGGAAATACAAGTTTCTCATAAACTTTGTACAAACCCAAAATCTTTGATCATCTCATCAAAGCGTACATTCCAACTCCGAGATGCTTACTCCAGTCCTTAGAAGAATTGTTGGAGCTTTGCATACTTGTTAGCGTCTTTCAGGATTGTCAAAACCTTCTGGTTGTATCACATACAACCTTTCCTCAAGTAAATTGTCGAGGAAACAATGTTTTGACATCCTATCTGCAAGATTTCATAAATAATGCAGTAACTGCTAATCCAATTCCAACAGACTCTTAGCATCGCTATGAGTGAGAAAGCCTCACCGTAGTCAACTCCTTGAACTTGTCGGAAAATATCTTAACGACAAGTCGAGCTTTCTTAATGGTGACACATACCATCATTGTCTGTCTTCCCTCTTAGAATCCATATGTACCCAACAGCCTTACGACCATCAAGTAGTTCTTCCAAAGTCTACACTTTGTTTTCATACATGGATCCTCTCTCGGATTTTATGGCCTCGAGCCATTTGCCGGAATCCGGGCCCACCATCGCTTCTCCATAGCTCGTAGGTTCATTGTTGTCTAGCAACATGACCTCCAAGACAGGAGTACGTACCACTCTGAAGTAGTATGCATCCTTGTCGACCTACGAGGTTTGGTAGTGACTTGATCCAAAGTTTCATGATCATTATCATAAGCTTCCACTTCAATTGGTATAGGTACCACAGGAACAACTTCCTGTGCCCTGCTACACACTAGTTGAAGTGACGGTTCAATAACCTCATCATGTCTCCACTATCCTCCCACTCAACTCTTTCGAGAGAAACTTTTCCTCGAGAAAGGACCCGATATTAGAAACAATCCCTTTTGCTTCCGGATCTGAGACAGGAGGTATACCCAACTGTTTTGGGTGTCCTATGAAGATGTATTTATCCGCTTTGGGTTCGAGCTTAGCAGTCTGAAACCTTTTCACATAAGCGTCGCAGCCCCAAACTTTTAAGAAACGACAACTTAGGTTTTCCAAACCATAGTTCAAACGGTGTCGTCTCAACGAAATTACGTGGTGCCCTATTAAAGTGAGTGCGGTTGTCTCTAATGCCTAACCCATGAACGATAGTGGTAATTTGATAAGAGACATCATGGTACGCACCATACCCAATAGGGTGCAACTATGATGTTCCGACACACCATCACACTATGGTGTTCCAGGCGGTATTAATTGTGAAACAATTTCCACAATGTCTTAATTGCGTGCCAAAGCTCGTAACTCAGATACTCATCTCTATGATCATATCATAGACATTTTATCCTCTTGTCACGATGATCTTCAACTTCACTCTGAAATTACTTGAACCATTCAATAATTCAGACTTGTGTTTCATCAAGTAAATATACTCAGTATCTACTCAAATCATCCGTGAAGTAAGAACATAACGATATCCACTGCGTGCCTCAGCACTCATTGGACTGCACACATCAAAATGTATTACTTCCAACAAGTTGTTTTCTTGTTCCATTTTACTGAAAATGAGGCTTTCAGTCATATTGCCCATGTGGTATGATTTGCATGTCTCAAGTGATTCAAAATCAGGTGAGTCCAAATGGTCCATTTGCATGGAGTTTCTTCATGCATATACACCAATAGACATGGTTCGCATGTCTCAAACTTTTCAAAAACGAGTGAGTCCAAAGATCCATCAACATGGAGCTTCTTCATGCGTTTTATACCAATATGACTTACATGGCAGCGCCACAAGTAGGTGGTACTATCATTACTATCTTATATCTTTTGGCATGAACATGTGTATCACTACGATCGAGATTCAATAAACCATTCATTTTAGGTGCAAGACCATTGAAGGTATTATTCAAATAAACAGAGTAACCATTATTCTCCTTAAATGAATAACCTATTGCGATAGACATAATCCAATAATGTCTATGCTCAACGCAAACACCAAATAACAATTATTTAGGTTTAACACCAATCTCGATGGTAGAGGGAGCGTGCGATGCTTGATCACATCAAGCTTGGAAAAACTTCCAACAGATATCGCCAGCTCACCTTTAGCTAGTCTCCGTTTACTCCGCAGCCTTTTATTTTGAGTTACTAACACTTAGCAACCAAACCGGTATCTAATACCCTTGTGCTACTAGGAGTACTAGTAAAGTACACATTAACATAATGTATATCCAATATACTTCTATCGACCTTGCCAGCCTTCTCATCTACCAAGTATCTAGGGTAATTCTGCTCCAATGGTTGTTCCCCTTATTACAGAAGCATTTAGTCTTAGGTTTGGGTTCAACCTTGGGTTTCTTCACTAGAGCAGCAGTTGATTTGCCGTTTCATGAAGTATCCCTTCTTGCCCTTGCCCTTCTTGAAACTAGTGGTTTCACCAACCATTAACAATTGATGCTCCTTCTTGATTTCTACTTTCGTGGTGTCAAACATCGCGAATATCTCAAGGATCATCATATCTATCCCTGATATGTTATAGTTCATCACGAAGCTCTAGCAGCTTGGTGGCAATGACTTTGGAGAAACATCACTATCTCATCTGGAAGATCAACTCCCACTCGATTCAAGTGATTGGTGTACTCAGACAATCTGAGCACAAGCTCAACGATTGAGTTTTTCTCCCTTAGTTTGAAGACTAAGAAACTCGTCGGAGGTCTTATACCTCTTGACGTGGGCACGAGCCTGAAATCCCAATTTCAGCCCTCGAAACATCTCATATGTTTCGCGATGTTTCGAAATCGTCTTCGGTGCCTCAACTCTAAACCGTTTAACATTACTGAACTATCACGTAGTTATCAAAACGTGTATGTCAGATGTTCGCAACATCCACAGATGACGTTCGAGGTTCAGCACACTGAGCGGTGCACTAAGGACATAAGCCTTCTACGAAGCAACAAGGACAATCCTCAGTTTACGGACCTAGTCTGCATTATCGCTACTATCAACTTTCAACTGAATTTTCTCTAGGAACATATCTAAACAGTAGAACTAAAGCGCGAGCTTACGATATAATTTGCAAAGACCTTTTGACTATGTTCAGGATAATTAAGTTCATCTTATGAACTCCCACTCAGATAGACATCCCTCTAGTCATCTAAGTGATTACGCGATTCGAGTCAACTAGGCCGTGTCCGATCATCACGTGAGACGGACTAGTCATCATCGGCGAACATCTTCATGTTGATCGTATCTTCTATACGACTCATGTTCGACCTTTCGGTCTTCCGTGTTCCGAGGCCATGTCTGTACATGCTAGGCTCGTCAAGTCAACCTAAGTGTATTGCGTGTGTAAATCTGGCTTACACCCGTTGTATTCGAATGTTAGAATCTATCACACCCGATCATCACGTGGTGCTTCGAAACAACGAACCTTCGCAACGGCGCACAGTTAGGGGGAACACTTTTCTTGACATTATTGCGAGGGATCATCTTATTTAAGCTACAGTCGTTCTAAGCAAATAAGATGCATAAACATGATAAACATCACATGCAATCAAAAAGTGACATGATATGGCCAATATCATTTTGCTCCTTTTGATCTCCATCTTTGGGGCACCATGATCATCATCGTCAGCGGCATGACACCATGATCTCCATCATCGTGTCTCCATGAAGTTGTATCGCCAACTATTACTTCTACTACTATGGCTAACGGTTTAGCAATAAAGTAAAGTAATTACATGGCGTTGTTCATTGACACGCAGGTCATACAATAAATTAAGACAACTCCTATGGCTCCTGCCGGTTGTCATACTCATCGACATGCAAGGCGTGATTCCTATTACAAGAACATGATCAATCTCATACATCACATATCATTCATCACATTCTTTTGGCCATATCACATCACATAGCATACCCTGCAAAACAAGTTAGATGTCCTCTAATTGTTGTTTGCATGTTTTACATGGCTGCTATGGGTTTCTAGCAAGAACGTTTCTTACCTACGCAAAAACCACAACGTGATATGTCAATTGCTATTTACCCTTCATAAGGACCCTTTTCATCGAATCCGATCTGATTAAAGTGGGAGAGATCCAAATCACCGATGATCCTAGTGCCGAACGGACGGCACCCCCGCGTTCAACACACATGCAACCCGGTGACGTCTCCCATGCCTTGATACAGCAAGGAGAGAGGGAGAGGTTGGGGAAGACTCCGTCCAGCAGCAGCACGACGGCGTGGTGGTGGTGGAGGAGCGTGGCAATCTTGCAGGGCTTCGCCAAGCACCGCGGGAGAGAAGGAGGACTTGGGAGAGGGGGAGGGCTGCGCCAGAACTTGGGTGCGGCTGCCCTCCCACCCCCCACATATATATAGGGGCAAGGGAGAGGGGGGCCGGCCCCCTCAGATCCAATCTGAGGAGGGGTGGCGACCAGGGGGGTTGCCTTGCCCCCCAAGGCAAGGGGGGGCCATTTAGGGTTCCCCCAAACCCTAGGCGCCTTGGGCCCTGGTGGGGGGCGCACCAGCCCACCTGGGGCTGGTCCCTTCCCACACTTGGCCCATGCAGCCCTCTGGGGCCGGTGGCCCCACCTGGTGGACCCCCAAGACCCTCCCGTTGGTCCCGGTACGTTACCGATAGCACCCAAAACTTTTCCGGTGACCAAAACAGGACTTCTCATATATAAATCTTTACCTCCGGACCATTCCGGAACTCCTCGTGACGTCCGGGATCTCATCCGGGACTCCGAACAACATACGGTAACCACGTACATTTATTCCCTATAACCCTAGCGTCATTGAACCTTAAGTGTGTAGACCCTACGGGTTCGGGAGACACGTAGACATGACCGAGACAACTCTCCGGCCAATAACCAACAGCAGGATCTGGATACCCATGTTCGCTCCCACATGTTCCACGATGATCTCATCGGATGAACCATGATGTCGAGGATTCAATCAATCACGTATTCAATTCCCTTTGTCTAGCGGTATAGTACTTGCCCGAGATTCGATCGTCGGTATCCCGATACCTTGTTCAATCTCGTTGCCGGCAAGTCTCTTTACTCGTTCCGTAACACATCATCCCGTGATCAACCCCTTGGTCACATTGTGCACATTATGATGATGTCCTACCGAGTGGCCCAGAGATACCTCTCCGTCACACGGAGTGACAAATCCCAGTCTCGATTCGTGCCAACCCAACAGACACTTTCGGAGATACCCGTAGTGTACCTTTATAGCCACCCAGTTACGTTGTGACGTTTGGTACACCTAAAGCATTCCTACGGTATCCGGGAGTTGCACAATCTCATGGTCTAAGGAAATGATACTTGACATTAGAAAAGCTTTAGCATACGAACTACACGATCTTTGTGCTAGGCTTAGGATTGGGTCTTGTCCATCACATCATTCTCCTAATGATGTGATCCCGTTATCAATGACATCCAATGTCCATGGTCAAGAAACCATAACCATCTATTGATCAACGAGCTAGTCAACTAGAGGCTTACTAGGGACATGGTGTTGTCTATGTATCCACACATGTATCTGAGTTTCCTATCAATACAATTATAGCATGGATAATAAACGATTATCATGAACAAGGAAATATAATAATAATAACTAGTTTATTATTGCCTCTAGGGCATATTTCCAACATCGCTCACAGTACTTTGAGACCAGAGACCACCTGTTCTTCACATGTCCCTTTGCCAAACTCTCCTAGACCTACATTTGGGGCGGCATCCTGCTTCTCTGGGACGACGGCATCGTGTATGTGTCTGATATTGTGCTCTCGGTCTACTGCCTATCGGCCACAGTCCCCATCTGCGAGTCTGGCGTCTCGTTCAAGATCACGGCGGTTTATGGCCCTATAAATTCTTCTTGCAAAAACGCCTTCTTCACGGAGCTTCTAGCTCAAAAACCACCGCCTGGGACCAAATGGCTTGCCCTAGGTGACTTCAACCAAATACACCACGCACGCGACAAGAATAAGCAGAATACCAATCGTGGACGTATCAACCGCTTCCGCAACACCCTCCACGCGTGCGAGCTCAACGAGATACACCTGTAGAATCGTCGATGCACTTGGAGCAACGAGCGAAACAGCCCCACCCTTTGCAAGCTGACTCTTATTTCTGCAGTGCGGATTGGGATCTCGCTTTTGCACTCATGTGCTGCATACTCTCTCCACTTCGCTTTCGAACCACTGCCCTCTCCTTCTCGCGGACGATAGTGGGCCAAGCAGGCCGCGTTGCTTCAAGTTTGAGAATTTTTGGACTTCCATGCCGGGCTTCCAGGAGGTGGTAGACAAGGCTTGGAGCGAGATGTGCACTCATGAGGAACCTTACTAGCGGCTCTTCCACAAGATGAAAAAAGTTAGCATGAGGCTCGCAGAGTGGAGTCGAAAACTTTTCTCGAAGGCGAAACTTCACTTGCATGCTGCACTTTTGGTGATTTTTCGCCTTGATGTCGCCCAAGAGGACTGGGAGCTCTCTCTAGAGGAGAAAGGCCTGAGGGCAAAGCTAAAGAGAAGAGTGGACAGTCTAGCGGTCCTTGAAAGAGCGAGGAGAAAGTGTTGGGTTATGTAGTAATTTCAAAAAAATTCCTACGCACACGCAAGATCATGGTGATGCACAGCAACGAGAGGGGAGAGTATTGTCCACATACCCTCATAGGCCGAAAGCGGAAGCGTTAGAAAAACGCGGTTGATGTAGTCGTACGTCTTCACGGCCCAACCGATCAAGCACCGAAACTACGGCACCTCCGAGTTCTAGCACACATTCAGCTCGATGATGTCCCTCGAACTCTAATCCAGCCAAGTGTCGAGGGAGAGTTCCGTCAGCACGACGGCATGGTGACGATCTTGATGTTCTACCGTCGCAGGGCTTCGCCTAAGCACCGTGCTACGTCTTGAGCTTGCGTTGGTTTTCCTCGAAGAGGAGAGGGTGATGCAGCAAAGTGTAGCGTAAGTATTTCCCTCAGTTTTGAGAACCAAGGTATCAATCCAGTAGGAGGCTCCTCAAAAGTCACATGCACCTACACAAACAAACTGAGAACTCGCAACCAACACAATAAAGGGGTTGTCAATCCCTTCACGGCCACTTGCGAAAGTGAGATCTAATAAAGATAGTATGATAAGATAATATATTTTTGGTATTTTATAAGATAGATGCAAATAAAAGTAGATTGAAAGCAAATATGATAAGAGATAGACCCGGGGGCCATAGGTTTCACTAGAGGCTTCTCTCAAGATAGCATGAGTATTACGGTGGGTGAACAAATTACTGTCGAGCAATTGATAGAAAAGCGCATAGTTATGAGATTATCTAGGCATGATCATGTATATAGGCATCACGTCCATAACAAGTAGACCGACTCCTGCCTGCATCTACTACTATTACTCCACACATCGACTGCTATCCAGCATGCATCTAGAGTATTAAGTTCATAAGAACGGAGTAACGCATCAAGCAAGATGACATGGTGTAGAGGGATAAACTCATGTAATATGATATAAACCCCATCTTGTTATCCTCGATGGCAACAATTAATACAATACGTGTCTTGCAACCCTTTCTGTCACTGGGTAAGAACACCGCAAGATTGAACCCAAAGCTAAGCACTTCTCCCAAGGCAATAAGAACCAATCTAGTAGGCCAAACCAAACTGATAATTCGAAGAAACTTGCAAAGATAACTCAATCATACATAAAAGAATTCAGAGAAGATTCAAATATTATTCATAGATAAACTTGATCATAAACCCACAATTCATCGGATCTCGACAAACACACCGCAAAAAGAGATTACATCGAATAGATCTCCACAAGAGAGGGGGAGAACATTGTATTGAGATCCAAAAAGAGAGAAGAAGTCATCTAGCTAATAACTATGGACCCGTAGGTCTGTGGTAAACTACTCACAACTCATCGGAGGGGCAAGGATGTTTATGTAGAAGCCCTCCGTGGTCGATTCCCCCTCCGGCAGAGTGCCGACGAAGGCTCCAAGATGGGATCTCGTGGATACAGAAGGTTACGGCGGTGGAAATTGTGTTTCGTGGTGCTCCTGGATGTTTTCGGGGTACGTAGTTATATATAGGAGGAAGAAGTACGTCGGAGGCCGCCCGAGGGGCCCACGAGATAGGGGGGCATGCCCTACAGGGGGGGCGCGGCCCCCTATCTCGTGGGGCCCTCGGGAGCTTCTTGACTTGCACTTCAAGCTCTCTGGATCAGATTTGTTTCAAAAATAACGCTCCCGAAGGTTTCATTCCATTTGGACTCCGTTTGATATTCCTTTTCTTCGAAATACTGAAATAGGCAAAAAAAAACAGCAATATGGGCTGGGCCTCCGGTTAGTAGGTTAGTCCCAAAAATGATATAAATGTGTAAAACAAAGCCCATAAACATCCAAAAAGGGTAATATAATAGCATGGAACAATCAAAAATTATAGATACGTTGGAGACGTATCGCACCGCTACAATATTATCTAGGAGGACTATGGTGGAGGGGGGCACCGCACACGGCTAAGAGATCAAGAGATCAATTGTTGTGTCTATGGGGTGCCCCCCTCCCCCGTATATAAAGGAGTGGAGGAGGGGGGCGGTCAAGGGGGGTGGCGTGCCCTAGGGGGGGAGTCCAACTCCCACCGGGAGTAGGACTTCCCCTTTTCCTATTAGGAGAGGGAGAGGGAAGGAAGAGGAAGGAGGGAGGAAGGAAAGGGGGGGCCGGTCCCCCTCCCAATTAGGATTGGGCTTGGGGGCGCGCCCCCTCCCTTGCTCCTTTCCCCTCCTTTCCACTAAGGCCCAATAAGGCCCATATACCTCCCGGGGGGTTCCGATAACCTCCCGGAGCTCCGGTACTGTCCCAATCTCACCCGGAACCTTTCCGGTGTCCAAATATAGTCGTCCAATATATTGATCTTTATGTCTCGGCCATTTCGAGACTCCTCGTCATGTCCGTAATCACATCCGGGACTCCGAAAAACATTCGGTACATCAAAACTCATAAACTCATAATAAAACTGTCATCGTAACTTTAAGCGTGCGGAGCCTACGGGTTCGAGAACTATGTAGACATGATTGAGACATGTTTCCGGTTAATAACCAATAGCAGAACCTGGATGCTCATATTGGCTCCTATATATTCTACGAAGATCTTTATCGGTCAAACCGCATAACAACATACGTTGTTCCCTTTGTCATCGGTATGTTACTTGCCCGAGATTCGATCGTCGGTATCTCAATACCTAGTTCAATCTCGTTACCGGCAAGTCTCTTTACTCGTTATGTAATGCATCATTCCGTAACTAACTCATTAGCTACATTGCTTGCAAGGCTTATAGTGATGTGCATTACCGAGAGGGCCTAGAGATACCTCTCTGGTAATCGGAGTGACAAATCCTAATCTCGAAATACGCCTACCCAACATGTACCTTCAGAGACACCTATAGAGCTCCTTTATAATCAGCCAGTTATGTTGTGACATTTGATAGCACACAAAGTGTTCCTTCGGTAAACGGGAGTTGCATAATCTCATAGTTATAGGAACATGTATAAGTCATGAAGAAAGCAATAGCAACATACTAAACGATCAAGTGCTAAGCTAACTGAATGGGTCAAGTCAATCACATCATTCTCCTAATGATGTGATCCCGTTAATCAAATGACAACTCATGTCTATGGTTAGGAAACTTAACCATCTTTGATTAACGAGCTAGTCAAGTAGAGGCATACTAGTGACACTATGTTTGTCTATGTATTCACACATGTATTATGTTTCCGGCTAATACAATTCTAGGATGAATAATAAACATTTATCATGAAATAAGGAAATAAATAATAACTTTATTATTGCCTCTAGGGCATATTTACTTCAGTCTCCCACTTGCACTAGAGTCAATAATCTAGTTCACATCTGTAAGTGCATCTAGTGCCACCCCTAGTTGGTTTTGGAGTATTGACGACAAAGTTGGTTGAGGGACTAATGCGTTTGTGAGAATTGTAGGATAACGCAGGTAGTGTCCCTCATTAATTCGGTTTACCTACCGGAGATGACCCCTAAAAATGTATGAAGACATTGACGACAATGGTGGTATGTGAAGATATTCATATTGAAGACTATGACATGAGAAGACATTCAGTGAAGACTATGGAGCGCGAAGACTGTGTCGTTTCGTTGTTTCCTTTTCTTCTTTGTTGAGTCATAGGAACCACCATACTGTTAAGTGGGGTCCAAGTGAACAAAGTCAGAATGACTGAGGTGATGCTCAACCCAAATCCTATGTCTTCGAACGAAGACAATGAGAGCAAATCTTATCCAGAGCTGGATGAGTCAGCTTTGCTTGTATCCCAAGTAAAGTTGCCGTGTGTGTTTGAAATCTGACCGTTGGAACACGTGTCAATTCCTTAGTGACCCAGGGTCATTTCTGACATATCAGGTTGGATTGCCTTGTGGCTATAAATAGCCCACCCCCTACACCATAAATTGGTGGCTTCTCAGAGTTAGTACACGGCTTTTGTCGTTTGAGAGCAACCCACCTCGAAGCCTTTGAGAGAGAGAAATCCTTGCGAGGACAAAGCCCAAACACCCAGAGCCAAAGAGTGTTAGGCATCACTGAAGTCTTTCTATCTGTGTGACCTGAAGACTTATTACACTTGAGGACTGTGAATCCTCGAGCCGGTTAGGCGTCGCGTTCTGAGCATCCAAGAGTCATTGTGGATCGCTGATGAACGAAGTCTGTGAAGGTTCGGAAGTCTACCTTGAAGACTTACCAGAGTGATTGGGCGAGGACTGTGTGTCCTTAGCTCAAGGGGAATAAGGTGAAGACGTGGTCTTCTGAGTTGAATCTCAGCCTCCCTAACCAGACGTATAGTTGTCACAGCAACTGGAACTGGTCCAACAAATCCTGTGTCTTCAACAAGTGACTGGTTCTATCTTCTCCCTCCCTTTACTTAGTGTTTGTCTTCGTGAAGTCATTGCCTATTTGTCGTACCTGTTTGACTTCATTGCTTGACTACTATCGTTGGTTGGCTTCATACTATTTTCCATCCTGATCCTTACTACCAAGCTGCTATTAGTCTTTGTACTTTCATATTATTGCATACTTGACTATGGTTTGCTTGTTGTAGTTTATCTTTCGCTGCATATCAATTAGGTCATTTCTATTGTTTGTCTTCGAAACTTCCACGTTTTGAAGACTTTCATAAAAATCGCCTATTCACCCCCCCTCAAATCGATAACTAGCACTTTCAATTGGTATCAGAGCAAGGTATTCCCTTGTTCTGTGTGATTCGGTTTAACCACCTGGAGTTTTAGCTATGTCGACTGCAGGATTGAGGAATGTATCTTGCCCCACCTTTGACGGTCATGAGTATCCTCGGTGGAAGGCCATGATGAAGAAGCGACTCATGGCTATGGATAGCAAACTATGGACCGTCACTGAGATTGGTCTTACCGATCTATGCAAGATGGCGGAGGCTGATGATATTCGCAAGTACACTCTATTGAACCTCACGGTGAAGGATGTCATCTGCTCCTGTTTGTCCCGAAATCAGTTCAGGAACGTCATGCACCTCAATCACGCGAAGCTAATCTGGGACCGGCTTTCTGAGGTCTATGAAGGTCATCGTACTCGTCATGATCCTTGGTTTGAGGACTACAAGGAGTCTCTTAAAGAGATGACCTTTGCACCTGAATCGCCATCATCTTCACCATGCCTCATGGCAGGGGGTGCTAAGGTAACTGAATGCTACCTCTCTGAAACTAGTGATGATGAATCAAGTGATGAATTTGGCCCCAGCTATGTCAAACTTGCTTCCCTTGCCACTAAACAACAAAGAGCCTTGGAAAAGGTTCAAAACATGCTTAGTAAGAGCAATGATATGTTGGGTGAAGAAATGGATCAGTCAAAAGCATTGGTTGATAGTCTTTAGAGACTTCATTCCAAGTTTGACGCCCTTCAAGATCAACATAATGCTCTCTTGTCTGATCACGAGAAGCTTTCTTCTGAATGTCTTCAAAGAAAGCAAGATCTTGAAAAGATAAGAGTGGACTATGAAGATCTTCAGAAGGAGCGCGATTCATTACTTTCTCAACAAATCAACGTTACACAGGATGGATTTGAATCACCATGTCTAAAATGCATTGAGCGTGATAATGCTACCTCTGTTGCTGAATGTTCCACTGCTGCTACTATTGCATTGTCTTCAACTACTGATGTGGTAACTAACCCCTCTGCTGAGGATACCACTACTATTGCTGATGAAATGCTAGGTTGAAGACGTTGCTTGAAACAGGGATGTATAAAAGTCTGAAAGGACATCAAACACTTTGTGATGTCCTCAAAAAGCATATTCTGAACCAAAACCCTAGGAAAGAGGGTGTTGGGTTCGAGAGGAAAATGAATGTTGATGGTTCCTACTGGAAGCCTGAGCAGTATCCCAAAACCACATGGGTCGCTGCAAAGGAACCTTCCGTAGATCCATCCACCTTATCTGGTTTCACTTGCGCTAACCCTATCATCATTGATGAATCCTTTGATGCAAACTATAAACTGTCCAAAAATCAGAATGGTGAAGTGTTTGCCAGGTATATTGGTACTAAATGCAGGAATGGACCACCTATGAAGAAGATCTGGGTACCTAAGCAGTGTATTGAGAATCTTCATGTGAATGTCATCATGACACCACCAAGGAAGAAGACAAACCCCACACCTATGGCTTCATATGGCCCAAAGGCTTCATACAGATACAGGACTCACCCGAGTCACCCTAACGCCAATGTTTTGCAGGGAAATCGTACTCAAACTTATGAATATGAGCGTGTGTCTTCAAACTGCTATGTTCATAGAACAAAGAACTTTTTTGCTTATTCATATGAGTATCATTCATCTCCTGCAAGGCTATTTGCTAGGGCTTCAAGGCCAAAATTCTCAGATGTTGCACTTAGACTCATTGCTTCTAAGCCACCCCTGAAGATGTGGGTGGTGAAGAAGAATTAACTTTCTTTTGCAGAATAAGGTCTCCAGCCTGCAATCAAAGGCGTCTGATGCTATTGCTGGGGACCTAAAACACATTAAGGGACGCATGATAAAATGGTCTTACTATGTATTTCACATCAGAATCGCTTACCAGTCATACTATGTGTCCTAACCTTGATCTAAGCTGTGATAATCCTTGTGTGCGTCAAATGCTTATGCTTCACAACACTCTTTGTGAAGCCTATCCTCCTAACTGCACTGTAGGGTATGACTCCTCATGCCTCAGAATGGATTATGGACAGCGAATGCACTAATCATATGACTGGTGATCGAAGTCTTCTCATGGACTCAACCTTACGTCCATCAGACAAGAGTCACATCACATTTGCTGACACTGGTAAAAGCAAGGTATTGGGTCTAGGTAGAGTTGCAATCTCAAAGGATCAACACATGGATAAAGTGATGCTTGTTGAATCCCTTGGTTTCAACTTAATGTCTGTCTCAATGCTTTGTGACTTGAACATGATTGTGCTATTTGGAAAATATCATTGCCTTGTACTAATGGAATCTGACAAGTCTCTAGTCTTTGAAGGGTATCGGAAAGATGATCTATACATGGTAGATTTCTCAGCAGGTCCACAGCTTGCCGTATGTCTTCTTGCAAAATCTTCAGAATGCTGGCTCTGGCATCGGAGGCTGGGGCATGCTGGCATGAGGAACTTACACACACTCGTCAAGAAGAAGCATGTCATAGGCATTGAGGGTGTCAAGTTCAAGAAGGATCATTTGTGTGGTGCCTGCGAAGCTGGAAAGATGACTAGGGCAAAGCACCCCTCGAAGAAAATCATGACGACATCTCAACCCTTCGAGCTGTTACACATGGACTTATTTGGCCCTACTCACTACTCTACCCTCACAACAACTGCTTGTCTCTATGGCTTCGTCATTGTTGATGACTACTCTAGATATACATGGGTGCACATAATTCTCTACAAGACTGAAGTGCAAGATGTCTTCAGACGCTTCGCCAATCGAGCCATGAACAATTATGGTGTCAAGATCAAGCATATCAGAAGTGACAACGACACTGAGTTCAAGAACACCGGACTTGATCTTTATCTGGATACAATGGGAATCACTCATGAGTTCTCTGCTCCATACACACCTCAGCAAAATGGCATCGTAGAGCGCAAGAACGGAACCCTCATTGAGATGGCTCGAACAATGCTCGATGAATACAAGACACCAAGAAAGTTCTGGCCTAAAGCTATTGATGCATCATGTCACATCATCAACCGTGTTTACATCCATAAGATTCTGAACAAAACATCCTATGAGCTCCTTACTGGCAAGAAGCCAAATGTCAGCTAGAGTATTTGGAGCTAGGTGCTGGATCAAGGATCCCCATCACAAGTCAAAATTTGCACCTAAAGCTCACGAAGGCTTCATGCTTGGTTATGGAAAGGACTCGCACTCTTACAGAGTCTTCAACCTCTATCTCTACAAAATCGTCGAAACTATGGACGTGCGATTTGATGAAACCAATGGTTCACAAAGAGAGCTCCTGCCAAGTACACTAGACGAAGCTCCGCCCAGCGAATCTATCAAGCTGATGGGAACTGGTGAAATCATGCCTTCTGAAGCACAACCTGAAGAGGAACTTATATTTCTGCACCTAGCCAACCTGAAGACAATGCTCAGACTGAAGACAATCCTCCCAATGATGACAATGATCAGCAAGAGCAAGGTCTTCGTCCAGTTCATCCTCGTGTTGCAAATGAAGTACAAATTGAGAAGATAATTGATAGCATCAATGCACCTGGTCCACTTACTTGCTCAAGAGCAACACAGTTAGCAAATTTCTGTGGGCACTTTTCGTTTGTGTCAATATCAGAACCCAAGAAAGTTGTTGAAGCCTTTATGGAACCTGAATGGATACAAGCTATGCAAGAAGAACTTCAACAGTTCGAGCTGAACAATGTTTGGGAACTTGTCAAGCGTCCTGACCCTCGCAAGCATAACATTATTGGCACAAAATGGATATATCGAAACAAGCAAGATGAGCATGGTCAAGTCGTCAGAAACAAAGCACGTCTTGTGGCTCAAGGATATACTCAAGTCGAAGGAATTGACTTCTATGAAACATTTGCTCCTGTGGCTAGGCTTGAAGCTATTCGCATACTGCTAGCCTATGCTAACCACCACAACATCTTGCTATATCAAATGGATGTGAAGAGTGCATTTCTCAACGGCAAGATTGAAGAAGAAGTGTACATTGCTCAACCACCTGGCTTTGAAGATCCAAAACATCCTGATATGGTGTACAGGCTAAACAAAGCACTGTATGGCCTCAAACAAGCTCCTCGCGCTTGGTATGATACGATCAAAGACTTCCTGAAGAGCAAAGGCTTCAAACCTGGATCCCTTGATCCCACACTCTTCACGAAGACATATGATGGAGAACTGTTTGTGTGCCAAATATAGTGGATGACATTATCTTCGGCTGCACCAACCAGAAGTATAGTGATGAGTTTGGATACATGATGCAAGAGCAATATCGGATGTCCATGATGGGCGAGCTGAAGTTCTTCCTTGGTCTTCAAATTCGTCAGCAAAGGAATGGCATCTTCATATCTCAAGAAAAATACCTCAAAGATTGTCTGAAGAAGTTTGGAATGCAAGATTGCAAAGGTTACACGACGCCAATGCCTGCCAAACACCATCTGGGTCCCAACGACAATGGTAAAGAGTTCGATCAAAAGGTATACCGCTCCATGATTGGTTCCTTACTTTATCTATGTGCATCTAGGCCAGATATTATGCTTAGTGTTTGCATGTGTGCTCGATTCCAAGCGGCACCAAAGGAATCGCATCACTTAGCTGTGAAGCGAATTCTTTGATATTTGGCTTACACCCCAACACTCGGATTATGGTATCCAAAGGGCTCAAAATTTGATCTAGTTGGATTCTCGGATGCTGATTATGCTGGTGACAAGGTGGATCGCAAGTCTACATCAGGCACATGTCACTTTCTGGGACGATCACTTGTCTATTGGTCTTCAAAGAAGCAGAACTGTGTATCACTCTCAACTACTGAATCTGAATACATTGCTGCTGGATCTTGCTGCGCTCAGCTTCTATTGATGAAGCAAACTCTCAAGGACTATGGCATCAATCTGAAACAAGTACCTCTCTTCTGTGACAACGAAAGCGCCATCAAGATTGCCAATAATCCAGTCTAGCACTCAAAGACAAAGCACATTGAAATTCGTCATCACTTTCTCAGAGATCATGTCATGAAGAAAGATATTGACATCATTCACGTCAACACTGGAGAGCAACTGGCAGATATCTTCACAAAGCCCTTGGATGAGAAAAGGTTTTGCAAGTTACGGTGTGAGCTAAATATCTTGGAATCCTCAAATGTCCTGTGATCAGGCACACATCCTAACACTTATGCATGTTGATGACTTAGATGTGCAACACACGAAGTAAAGTATATCTTCAATCAATGAAGACTTACATTCTGAGTGTGAATACATTAACGTGGAATTTGACTACGGAGCGCCACGATAATTGTGCGTCGTGTCTAGGTCTAATACTTCCTATACGGTGGGTAACGCCACCACCAAATTTCTCGGTTTGAAGTGTTTCACTCATGGCGTTATTTTTGCAATGTCTTCGCATTTAGTTTGTCTTCAATTTCAATTTATCTTCATGATTTTCTTCACTATGTTGATTTGATTGCTTTCTAATATATATACTAGTGTTCTATCCTCTACAACATTCACTTATAGCTATGTCTTCCTTGTTGAATTTTCTGAACTAAGTGAATGTGATCGGACCCTAATCTCTCTATGCTTTCTATCTCAAACTCTATCTGTCCAAATAATATGCATTCTATTGAAACTGTTGAATGTCTTCTCTGCGTCCTGGTCAGCAGAAGACACAGAGACAAACATTAAGTCTGTTTTAAATGATTCATCCTCAGTGTTTGAAATCTAGAGAAGCGGAACGACCATCCGACAAACCTGGCGGGCGTGGAAACATGGGACAACTCTGAGTATGTTGCATGCTTGCCACGTGCCCCTCAGATGTGAACCGCCAGGGGCACCTGCGTAATTGCGCTGTGTCGCTCACTTCCTTATAAATACATGTCCCCTGCGGTAAAGAAAACCTTCTTCCACCTCTCCATCTCGTCAAAACCCTAGCGCCACCGCTAGCTCTCGACGAAGCCGGCGATGAAGCGCTTAGCTGCCGTGACTTCTCCGACGCCGTCCTCACGCCGGCCGCGGACATTGTCCTCTCCGCCGCCGCCGCAGGTGTCCTCCGTCGCCAAGTTAGGGCACGGTGGATTGAACTGCTCGATCTCCTATTCATCCCATCTAGCAGTTCTTCGTGTGGTAAATATACTCTATTTTTACCATCTTTTTGATCCTTAAAGATTCATCCTATTTACCAAAATTGGTTTCTGCCTATACAATGTTAGATCTATTCTGTCTGCATCTCATACTGCCTAGTATATTCACTTAAACTTCATATCTAGTTTGATTCCTCACTTGTACTTATTCACGGATTCGTACAAATCTGGAACCAACTCTCAACATATAAGTGAATGTCTTCGCATCATGAGGTCAATGTCTTCAAACTGATTTATCTTCAAAATCTTCTGAGAATGCATATGACCTCTTCCCCTTCCCTCGCATCTCTAATGCTGTCACAGGTACATGTCCGTGGGAGAATCCCTTGGTTCTCATAGTCCGCATTCGTTTGCAGAATTCTTACAGCATCACATTAACTCTCCCGAAGCCAATTCCTATTTTTCCAGCAAGCGAAAGCCTTTGAAGCCTTTGAACGTGTTGAAGCCATTTAGTTTGAAGTTCATGGCTGCAGAGAAATCAGTAAGGAAGGGTGGTAGACAGCGTTGTGGGGGAACATCAAAATATCTGCCTGATGACCTCGCAGAGCTTTACAAGATAGATCCTGAAGAGGATTATAATCAGCGCAAGACACGAATCCAATGGATTCGACGATATTGGGCTGAACAATGGTTCAAATACAAGTTTGTGACCCAGGAATACGCTAAGAAGAATGCTATCAAAAGTCCTTGGGGTGACATTCTCTATCGAGGCCTTCCACCCAAGAACAGAGCTGAAGCTATTGCACAGGGTTTCTATCCTTGTATGGTCCGTGGACCTCAGCCTGAAATTGCCGACCCATCATCATTGCTCTGGTGTCGTGATGATAATCTCTTCAAGCGCAACTTCCAGCACGCAAAAGCATCTGCCAAGGAAAACAAGAAGTCATTGGGATTAGACTTCAACCCTGGTCCCTCTGCTCCCCGTGCTGACGGCTCACATGATGCAGAACCCAATGTCATCGGCCCCTTCTCCAACCTTGATGGCCTCATCATTTACATCTTGGTCCAAGGTGCCAAAGTGGATCATTCTGATAATGATGCTGACACTGATGAAGCCCCAGCTCCTCCTCCAAAGCCGCAGAAGCTAAAGAAGACTAAGGCTTCACGCTCAGCTGCTCCTCCAAAAGCTTCACGTGCGAAGCCACTGGCCACTGCACCTCCTGAAGATAGTGTGCAGTCTGAAGATCTATCACGTATCTCCAAGAAGATGGAGAAGAAAAGGAAAATCGTCAAGCATACTGATCAGACATTGACTCCTGCTACCATTCTGCGAGAAGAGCACATTGATCTGTCCAGCGATGAAGATCTTGCAGATGATGCTCTTGAGCAACTGATCAAGAGCAAGGAGGAAGCAGAGATCTTCAATGATTTGCCTCTCTTTGATGTGGCAATCATCCATAACTTCATTGATGAGTGGTTTGACACCCCAAATCTCAGCTTTGAAGATCTGCAACTTCCCATTGGCCTCAGCATCTCCTTCAATGGCGCCATTGCTTCTGAGCTAGCTCTTGCTCAGCGCATCGTTGAACTAAAGCACAAGATCGACTATGAGAAAGTTCAGTTCAAGAAGCATGTGGCAAAGCTCAGAGTGCAAGATGTCAAAAACTTTAAGATCATGCTGCACGAGCTCAAAGAAGCCTTTCTCAAGAAGCGCGAAGAAGCTAGAGGCTCTCGTGAGCACATGAAGAGTCTGGCTAACAAGTGTGTGCTAGCCTACAATGAGGCTGAGAAGCGCAAGGCTCTTGGTCGTCCTGGCATTGACCCCAGAATGGCTGCAAAGAAGAAGAAGCTATCAACTGACCAATCTGCACCTTCAAGGCAGGAAGAACCTTGCATAGTCTTCCCAAGCAGCATGACTGGCTCGAAGACAAAGGTCAAGTCAACCACTTCAGAACTGAAGAAGACGAGGGCTGCCAAGGATGAAGCCAGAAAAAGGAAAAATACAAAAGCCTCTGATGTTGCTCCCTCCAAGAAGAAGCGCAAAACCAAGAAGAATCGTGCTGCTCCCATAGAGCCCTTAGTTGTTGAACCTATCTCAATGGTTTGCCCTGCATCTGAACACCAAGAACGACGAATGATAGTTCATGAGCCTGCTTCCACAGAGGCTCATGAAGCTGAAGACATTCCAGCAGTTGATCCCACCGCTGCTGAAGACATTGGTCACAATGACAATGTTGAAGAGGATGTAGCTCTTCCTCAGATCGAACACAACTTGGTATCATCGCCTGTTCTCACGAACAGCAAACTCATCAGCATTGGTCGTCCTCTGACGCCAATTGCTCAGAATGCATCATGGGCTGATCACCCACAACAACAAGACTCCCCAAGTACTCCCCAACAACAACAAGTCACACCATCTGTACAAGAAGAAGAGGATGAGGCCCAGCCAACTCCATCTCCAAAGGCGTCGCCAGCTTTACGCAGGCTTCGCAAAGGACAAAGGCCTCAATTCCCTCTTTCAAGCGTTCCAGAAGGAGAAGTGCACCACCAACCTGTTGCACGTCAAGTGTTTCCAGAAGCCACTCCGACTGTGAATGTCTCCGTGTCTGAAGCCAAAGCTGCTGAAGACAATCCAGCTGCATCAGCCGATGACAAACAAGAAGAAGAACGTGTCCCTACTCCCCCCATTACTGAAGAAGTTGTTCCCGCGGTGAACGTGCCAGTGCCCGACCCTCCAGCTTATCAAGTGGAGGTTGAAAATCTTGAGCCTGCCACCATCAACACAAATGAAGCCAATGACGTAGTCATGGCTGAAGCAAGTGTGGAGCCTGCACCAACCAATATGCCAGAAGCCAATGTTGCAACTGCTCCTGAAGCTTCTGTTGTGCAGCTTGAAGCCTCTGTTGTTGCCACTGCTCCTGTTCCGCCACCAAGGCCTCATATAATTTAGCAAGCATACAACTATGGCCATCTAATCACTGTCAAATGGCCCGTTCTGGTCCCTCCGCCTAATGCCTCTGGTCCTCAGTTTGATTATCATCTTGAGCATAGGCCTCAGGTCCAGAAACCAAAGCCAAGACTGCCAAGGTTCCCAGGTACTGCCACCTCTACAGGGTCCTCCAATACTAATGGCTTCAAAGCACACAACACCTTCTTTGACAGCACAAAGAACCCCTACTCAAGGCCAAGAATATCATATGATCGTTTCTGGAGCTATCAGCAGCGAAGCTATTACTCCTGCATTCTGTATGATCAAGGGCGCATTTTCCCTCATATGCGCCTCGACACTGAAGCCATTACTGGACTACCATGCTTAGAAGAAGCACTCGACTGCTTTCGTGATGCAGGTCTGCTCAGCTTTGTGACAGACCAAGAACATTGGAATGAGGAACTTTTGCTTCAATTCTATGCTACCCTCCACATTCGCGGCTACTACAGAGATACAAAGACATGGGTTCTTGAGTGGATGACAGGAAATGTTCATCATGAAGCCAAAGCTCTTGACATCATTGAGCTTACAGGCCTACCCACTCCCGGAGAGCTGTTCGAACCTGATTGTCAACTCCACCGCAATGCACTGGAGAGCATCTTCCATAAGCCAGAGCCCAACATGAGCCAGATGTTGAGCATGATGAAGCCTCTGCCACCTGACGCTGAATATCCAAAGGAGTTCTTTGTTGATGACCTTGAGTATCTGCCTCGCACAATATATCACATCATTAGGCGAACTCTATGGCCTATCAAAGGGCATTCATCGGCTACAAAACTTGAAGGAGCCATGAAGACATTGGTCTTTTACATCCTCAATGGCATCAGCTTCAATACACAAGAATTCTTCATCCGGCAACTGGCTGCATCTGGATCTGATCTTTTTGGCCTGAAATTCAATGCTCCATGGGTCATGCGCCTCATCAAGCTACACTCTACTATCAACTATCAGCCCTCTGCTCGCAATCATCTGATCTTTCTACCAGAGGTTGATATGTCAGTTGAAGCCATATACCCTGAGCCTGCCAAGAAGCCTCTTTGTCTTCAAAATGCTGAACACCAAAGCTTCACTCAGCCCATGGAAGGAGTCCAAGCAGTAACTCGTGTTTATCCAATGGCTGGGAACACTCGTCTGCCTCATCATGCGCAAACTGAAGCTACTGAGAGCACAATTGCCCAAAGGCCTAAGAAGCGCTCTCGCGTCCTAAATGACCGAGAACTTCTTGTGGTACTTCATCAGAAACAAGACAAGCACCACTTTTGGCTCAAGCGACAAATGCAAAGCCTCTTGGTGGACGTCAATCGCATTCGAAATCTAGCCACCAAGAATGCCTTTGTCACTCACGAGACCTGTCGGCGATCATGGAAGAGTTTGACACTGCTCAGTGCTGAAGCAGATCTTCAAGACGATGGCTTCACTGGAAGATTCAAGTTTGACTCCACTCCTCCACGGAATGTTGTCCTACGTCGAACTCCATCCCTTGAAGACTCTGACTATTCTTCCTCCGCGGCAACTATGAATGCCAAAGTGATCGATGATGAAGACGATGCTACTTCACCGCCCCCTACTTCTGCACGCATCGACACTGCACCAAGTTCGTCTGCGCCGCCAAACAACAACGACAACCCTGCTGCTTCACCTCGTCATCATGGGAACGAGTAGATGCTCTATGTCTTCAAACCTTTTTGGTCCTTACTGACAAAAGGGGGAGAAGCATATGAGTTTGATAGTCTTCAAGTGGGTTCACATGGGCAGTTGCTTTATATTTTGCCTCGTGTTTACAACTCTTGCTTTTGATACATTTGGTTCTTTGAGTTGTAACACTTAAACTCGATGGTCGTCTGCTACTTATTTGCTTTTCTGTGATGCGATGATAAATTCCGCATGTGCGATGATAACTTCCGCACTTAGATCATTCTACAGACGTCCATTTTTCATTATGCATGTCATTCTCTTAGTTATATCATTTCATGCATGATGAATAATCTTCATAAGTTGAAGAGGATCTCCACAAGTACAACCTGCCATGTGCATTTGCATTCTAAAAGCAAATTACTTATATGCACATCTTCAGGGGGAGCCTTTGCCACTTATGAAGACAATACCCTATCCTTTACAATTTCACATACTTTATCCCCGTTGAAAACTTCAATCAGTTTGTCATCAATCACCAAAAAGGGGGAGATTGTAAGTGCATCTAGTGCCATCCCTAGTTGGTTTTGGAGTATTGACGACAAAGTTGGTTGAGGGACTAATGCGTTTGTGAGAATTGCAGGATAACGCAGGTAGTGTCCCTCATTGATTTGGTTTACCTACCGGAGATGACCCCTAAAAATGTATGAAGACATTGACGACAATGGTGGTATGTGAAGATATTCATATTGAAGACTATGACATGAGAGGACATTGAGTGAAGACTATGGAGCGCGAAGACTGTGTCGTTTCGTTGTTTCCTTTTCTTCTTTGTTGAGTCATAGGAACCACCGTACTGTTAAGTGGGGTCCAAGTGAACAAAGTCAGAATGACTGAAGTGATGCTCAACCCAAATCATATGTCTTCGAGCGAAGACAATGAGAGCAAATCTTATCCAGAGCTGGATGAGTCAGCTTTTCTTGTAGCCCAAGTAAAGTTGTCGTGTGTGTTTGAAATCTGACCGTTGGAACACGTGTCAGTTCCTTAGTGACCCAGGGTCATTTCTGACATATCAGGTCGGATTGCCTTGTGGCTATAACTAGCCCACCCCCTACACCATAAATTGGTGGCTGCTCAGAGTTAGTACACGGCTTTTGTCGTTTGAGAGCAACTCACCTTGAAGCCTTTGAGAGAGAGAAATCCTTGCGAGGACAAAGCCCAAACACCCAGAGCCAAAGAGTGTTAGGCATCACTGAAGTCTTTCTGTCTGTGTGACCTGAAGACTTATTACACTTGAGGACTGTGAATCCTCCAGCCGGTTTGGCGTCACGTTCTGAGCATCCAAGAGTCGTTGTGGATCGCCGGTGAACGAAGTATGTGAAGGTTCGGAAGTCTACCTTGAAGACTTACCAGAGTGATTGGGCGAGGACTGTGTGTCCTTAGCTCAAGGGGAATAAGGTGAAGACGCGGTCTTCTGAGTTGAATCTCAGCCTCCCTAACCAGACGTACAGTTGTCACAGCAACTGGAACTGGTCCAACAAATCCTGTGTCTTCAACAAGTGACTGGTTCTATCTTCTCCCTCCCTTTACTTAGTGTTTGTCTTCGTGAAGTCATTGCCTATTTGTCATACCTGTTTGACTTCATTGCTTGACTACTATCGTTGGTTGGCTTCATACTATCTTCCATCCTGATCCTTACTACCAAGCTGCTATTAGTCTTTGTACTTTCACATTATTGCATACTTGACTATGGTTTGCTTGTTGTAGTTTATCTTCCGTTGCATATCAATTAGGTCGTTTCTATTGTTTGTCTTCAAAACTTCCACGTTTTGAAGACTTTCATAAAAATCGCCTATTCACCCCCCTCTAGTCGATAACTAGCACTTTCAATATCGCCATGTGATTTAACACCAATATTCATATCTGTATATCATTAACACCCATAGTTTACATCGTCATGTGACCAATACCCAAAGGGTTTACTAGAGTCAATAATCTAGTTCACATCTATGTGATTAACACCCAAAGAGTACTAAGGTGTGATCATGTTTTGCTCGTGAGAGAAGCTTAGTCAACGGGTCTGTCACATTCAGAGCCGTATGTATTTTTGCAAATATTCTATGTCTACAATGCTCTGCATGGAGCTACTCTAGCTAATTGCTCCCATTTTCAATATGTATCCAGATTGAGACTTAGAGTCATCTGGATCGGTGTAAAAAGCTTGCATCGATGTAACTTTTACGACGAGCTCTTTTTTCACCTCCATAATCGGAAATATTTCCTTAGTCCTCACTAAGGATATTCTTGACCGTTGTCCAGTGATCTACTATTAGATCAAAATTGTACTCCCTTGCAAAACACACAGCAAGGTATACAATAGGTCTGGTACACAGCATAGCATACTTTATAGAATCTATGACTGATGCATAGGGAATGACTTTCATTCTCTTTTCTATTTTTTGCCGTGGTCGGGATTTGAGTCTTACTCAATTTCACACCTTTGCAACACAGGCAAGAACTCTTTCTTTGACTGTTCCATTTTCAACTACTTCAAAATCTTGACAAGGTATGTACTTATTGAAAAACTTATCAAGCGTCAAGATCTATCTCAATAGATCTTGATGCTCAATATGTAAGTAACTTTACTGAGGTCTTTATTTTAAAGAACTCCTTTCAAATACTCCTTTATGTTTTCTAGAAAAATTCTACATCATTTCTGATCAACAATATGTTACTCACATATATTTATCAGAAAGGCGGTAGTGCTCCCACTCACTTTATTGTAAATACAGGCTTCACCGCAAGTCTGTATAAAACTATATGCTTTGATGAACTTATCAAGGCATATATTCCAACTTTGAGATGCTTGCACCAGTCCATAGATGGATCGCTGGAGCTTGCACATTTTGTTAGCACCTTTATGATTGACAAAACCTTCTGGTTGCATCATATACAACTCTTCTTTAAGAAAACCATTAAGGAATGCAGTTTTGACATCCATTTGCCAGATTTCATAAAATGTGGCAATTGCTAACATGATTCGGACAGACTTAAGCATCGCTACAGTTGAGAAAATCTCATTGTAGTCAAGACCCATGTGATTTGACACCAATATTCACATATGTATGTGATTAACACCCATAGTTCACATCATCATGTGACCAACACCTGAAGTGTTTACTAAAGTCAATAATCTAGTTCACATCACTATGTGATTAGCACCGAAAGAGTACTAAGGTGTGATCATGTTTTGCTCGTGAGAGAAGTTTAGTCAACGGGTCTGTCTTATTCAGAGCCGTATGTATTTTGCAAATATTCTATGCCTGCAATGCTCTGCATGGAGCTGCTCTAGCTAATTGCTCCCACTTTCAATATGTATCCAGATTGAGACTGAGAGTCATCTGGATCGGTGTAAAAGCTTGCATCGATGTAACTCTTTACGACGGGCTCTTTTATCACCTCCATAATCGAGAAATATTTCTTTAGTCCTCACTAAGGATATTCTTGACTGTTGTCCAGTGATCTACTCTTAGATCAAAATTGTACTCCCTTGCCTAACTCAGAGCAAGGTATACAATAGGTTTGGTACACAGCATAGCATACTTTATAGAACCTATGACTGAGGCATAGGGAATGACTTTTCATTCTCTTTCTATTTTCTGCCATGGTCGGGTTTTGAGTCTTACTCAACTTCACACCTTGCAACACAGGCAAGAACTCCTTCTTTGAATGTTCCATTTTGAACTACTTCAAAATCTTATCAAGGTATGTACTCATTGAAAAAACTTATCAAGCGTCTTGATCTATCTCTATAGATCTTGATGTTTAATGTGTAAGCAGCTTCACCGAGGTCTTTCATTCAAAAACTCTTATTCAATATCCAGAAATTCAGAAATTCTATCTCTATAGATCCTTTTATGCTATCCAGAAATTCTATATCATTTCCAATCAACAATATGTCATCCACATATAGTATTAGAAATGCTATAGAGCTCCCACTCACTTTCTTGTAAATACATGCTTCTCCAAAAGTCTATATAATACCATATGCTTTGGTCAACTCATCAAAGCATATATTCCAACTCCGAGATGCTTGCACCAGTCCGTAGATGGATCATTGGAGCTTGCACATTTTGTTAGCACCTTTAGGATTAACAAAACCTTCTGGTTGCATCATATACAACTCTTCTTTAATAAATCCATTAAGGAATGCAGTTTTGACATCCATTTGCCAGATTTCATAAATGTGGCAATTGCTAACATCATTCGGATAGACTTAAGCATCGATACGAGTGAGAAAATCTCATCGTATTCAATGTCTTGAACTTGTTGACAAACTTTTTGCGACAATTCGAGCTTTGTAGATAGTAATATTACTATCAGTGTCCGTCTTCCTCTTGAAGATCCATTTATTCTCGATGGCTTGCCGATCATCGGGCAAGTCCACCAAAGTCCACACTTTGTTCTTATATATGGATACCATCTCAGATTTCATGGCCTTCAAGCCATTTCGCGGAATTTGGGCTCATCATCGCTTCCTCATAGTTTGTAGGTTCATCATGGTCTAGTAACATGACTTTCATAATAGGATTACCGTACCACTCTAGTGCGGTCTGTACTTTGGAAGACCTACGAGGTTCTGTAGTAACTTAATTTGAAGTTTCATGATCATCATCAATAGCTTCCTCACTAATTGGTGTAGGAATCATTGGAATTGATTTCTGTGATGAACTACTTTCCAATTCAGGAGAAGGTACAATTACCTTATCAAGCTCTACTTTCCTCCCACTCACTTCTTTTGAGAGAAACTCCTTCTCTAGAAAGGATCCATCTTAGTAAAAAATATCTTGCCTTCGGATCTCTGATAGAAGGTGTACCCAACAGTTTCCTTTGGGTATTCTATGAAGACGCACTTCTCCGATTTGGGTTCGAGCTTATCAGGTTGAAACTTTTTCACATAAGCATCGCAACCCCAAACTTTAAGAAACAACAACTTTGGTTTCTTACCAAACCACAGTTCACAAGGCGTCGTCTCAACGGATTTTGATGGTGCCCTATTTAAGGTGAATGGAGCTGTCTCTAATGCATAACCCCAAAACGATAGTGGTAACCCGGTAAGAGACATCATAGGTCGCACCATATCCAATAAAGTGTGGTTACGATGTTCGGACACACCATTATGCTGTGGTGTTCCATGTGGCGTGAACTGTGAAACTATTTCCACATTGTTTTAAATGAAGGCCAGACTAGTAACTCAAATATTCTCCTCCACGTCAGATCGTATAAACTTTATTTTCTTGTTACAATGATTCTCCACTTCACTCTGAAATTCTTTGAACTTTTCAAATGTTTCAGACTTATGTTTCATTAAGTAGATATACCCATATCTGCTCAAATCATCTATGAAGGTGAGAAAATAACGATACCCGCCGCGAGCCTCAATATTCATTGGACCACATGATGAGGTTATGTACCTAGGGTAGGGTCATGGACCTATCTAGGATACCATGCCCAAGGACATCATCATACGAAGCTACCTTCCAGTCGACCAAGAGAAGTTCCACTTGACCAAGGGAGACTCCACTCGACTGGCTAGAAGACACTCGACCATCAGAAGTTCAGGATCTATGCTGCATCCAAACGGTCTGTAATTACATAGTCTTAATGATCATGATGACACTTTATGTAGGGCGTTACCAGTAACGCCCAACCTTAATGTACTTTAACCCTCCTCTACGTGGGCTGGCTGGGGTCCTGGCGTCCTCTATATAAGCCACCCCCCTCCACTGGTAGAAGGGTTCGCACCCTTGTAACTCATATACACAGAGATCAGTCGACCGCCTCCGGGCTCCGAGATGTAGGGCTGTTACTTCCTCAGAGAAGGGCCTGAACTCGTTAAACACTCGTGTGTACAACTTCTCCATAGCTAGGACCTTGCCTTCTCATACTTACCCCCCATTCTACTGTCAGACTTAGAACCACGACAGTTGGCGCCCACCGTGGGGCAGGTGTCTTAGCGACTTTTTTGGAGAAGTTGCAATTTGTCCGATCGCCTTCATCATGGTTTCCGGTGGAGCTCAGGTCGAGAGCCGCGAGATCCGTCTCGGTGCGCTCACTTTCATCGCCGACGACTCCGCTTGGCTCCAGGAGGCACCACTCGACATCGACGCGCTCCCCGTCCGCGGGGCGACGCACTTTCGGGCGTGTGTCTGCGGTGTCTTGCTGCGACAACCATCGACCCTGTATTGGTCGACTCCTGCGCCGTCCTCCCTCCCTGTCTCCCGCCAGCGCAAGCGCTCCGGTCGGTCGAGGCTCCAACGATGGGTGAGACATGCAGTGGCTCGCCAATCGGCCACCACCCAAGTCGCGGCGATCGAGCCCAACGAATCTCTCTACGGCCTGTTCGACCTGTCGACTGGCTCCGTAGAGACTGCATCCGAGTGCGATAGCAGTGATCCGGCGGTGGAAGTCCTGATGGTCAACGGGCCCCGTAGTCCTCCCGGTTTCCCCCGCGGCGATGGGGTGGACGACGAGGACGACCCTGCTCAAGCCCATGAAGAGTACCAACCCGAGCCGCTCACTTCCCAGCAGAGGGAAGAACTTCGCCGCTGGAACATGGATGCTCTGCATACTCCCATTGCAGGAGAAACACCCGAGGCTCGCGCCCTGGAAGAGGCGCGTTTAGCCAACCTGGCTGAATGCACTCGACTGGAGAACCTTCAGCGAGCACTCGACGAACGTGCGCGTCAGCGAGCGACTAACTCCAGTCGACGTCAGCTCTTTCCACAACCAACTTAGGTATACTGAACCCCAATTCAGAATTTGGCAGCTGCAACCCGCATAGCGGAGTCGATTCAGCCCTCTCAGTCAGAGGCTGGAAGAGGCCTGATGCAGATCAGAGATTTGCTCCGGGCGGCAGGAGATCAGAATTTAGCTGTGTCACAGTCACGTAACAAGATTCACAGTCGATCTGTCACTGCGAATACAGTTCAGTCGGCTCACAGTCCAAGGTCGCCTCCAAGGCGCATGGGACGTGAAGGCCGGCGGGACCACTATGATGACTGATTTGATCATGATGACCGGCGTCGAGTGCCCACTCCTCCTCCGAGAAGTGGGTCTAACGCCCATCGACAGCAAGATGATAGACGCCAGTTCAGTGTCGGGCGGAGAGCTCCAATTGACCCCAGAGAGCCAGGCTTTGACGCGAGATCCGTCATCGTGCAAGGTTTGGTCGACCGAAACAGAGCTCATAGAGGTGGTCATGACAGAGATATGCCCACAAGCAGCCGAGTCCACGTTTCAGGTCCAGAATGTTTTAGCAGAGCGATCAGAACCGCAGTGATACCCCGCAACTTCAGGTTGGCGACTGGGGTGAATAAGTTCACTGGAGAGTCTAAGCCTGAAACTTGGCTCGAAGACTATCGAGTGGCTGTTCAGATTGGTGGCGGTAATGATTAAGTGGCCATAAAACATTTGCCACTTATGCTAGGAGGTTCAGCCAGGGCATGGTTGAATCAGTTAGCTCCCAGCAGCATTTACACCTGGGAAGATCTTTCTCGAGTGTTCGTCAGGACGTTTGAGGGAACTTGCAAGCGACCTGCTGGACTGACTGAGCTACAAGTTTGTGTACAAAATCGAGTGAAACACTGAGGGATTACATCCAGAGGTGGATCACATTGCATCACACTGTAGAGAATGTGTCGGACCATCAAGCGGTCTGCGCCTTCAAAGAGGGCGTCAAGAACAGAGAGTTGAGCCTGAAGTTTGGTCGAACCGGAGACATGACCCTGAGTCGGATGATGGAAATAGCCACCAAGTACGCCAACGGCGAAGAAGAGGACCGACTCCGGAGCGGCAAGTACAAGCCGAGTCAGTCGGATAAAGGAAACTCCAGTCAGAAGCAAAAGCGGAAGGCCGAGCCAGCAGCTCCTGGAGAGGCTCTGGCCGTAACACAGGGCAAATTTAAGGGGAAACCCAAAGGATCTTGGAACCCCAAGAAAATAAAAGATAAGGAGGGTAATGATGTGATGGACCTGTCGTGTCATATTCACACAAAGAAAGACGAAGAGGGTAACTTCATCTACCCAAAGCATACCACTCGTCAGTGCCGGCTCTTAATCCAACAGTTCCAAGGGAAACAGACGAAGGGCAAAGAGAAGGAGTCGGACAAGGCTGAGGATAAGCAGGACAGTGATGGAGAGTACCCTCATGTCAACTCCACTCTGATGATTTTTGTTGATGTAGAGAGCAAAAGTCGACTGAAAGTGATCAACCGTGAAGTCAACATGGTCGCACCGGCAACACCAAACTATCTGAGATGGTCGCAAACTCCCATTACTTTCGACCAGTCGGACCATCCTACTCACATTGCCACCCCTGGGAGGCAAGCACTGGTGGTCGACCCGGTCGTCGAAGGCACTCGACTGACGAAGGTATTGATGGACGGCGGCAGCGGGTTGAACATTCTGTATGCTGAGACGCTCAAGGGAATGGGCATTCCGATGTCCAGGCTCAGTTCCAGCAACATGAGTTTTCACGGAGTCATCCCAGGAAAGAAGGCTGAGTCACTCGGCCAAATAGCTCTAGATGTGGTGTTCGGCGACTCGAAGCATTTTCGCAAAGAGAAGCTGACATTTGAAGTCGTGGATTTCCAGAGCGCCTACCACGCTATCTTGGGCAGACCAGCCTATGCCCGCTTCATGGCTCGGCCATGTTACGTGTACCTCAAGTTAAAGATGCCTGGCCCCAAAGGTGTGATCACCGTCACTGGTAACCGGAAGAAAGCAGAAGAGTGTTTCCAGAAAGGCTCAAAGATTGCGGATCACCAGATAACAGTGATAGAGCTAGAGGGATACAAGAAGAACGCAGATCCGAGTGATTTACTGCGGGCCAAGAAACCCGCCACAGAATCAGCATTTCAGTCGTCCGGTGAGACGAAGCCAGCTCACATCCACCCGACCGACCCCAATGCAGCTCCGACCCATATTTCCACTACACTCGACTCTAAATAGGAAGAAGCGCTCATCCGGTTCCTCCATGAGAACTGGGACATCTTCGCATGGAAGCCAGCTGACATGCCAGGTGTTCCCAGGGGACTGGCTGAGCATCGCCTTAGAGTCGATTCGAAGGCAAAACCTGTTAAAGAACATCTTCGACGGTACGCCGTTCAGAAGAAAAAGGCCATTGGCGAAGAGGTGGCTCAACTCCTTGCAGCGGAGTTCATCCGAGAAATATACCACTCCGAGTGGCTCGCCAATGCCGTTATGGTTCCCAAAAAGGACAATTCCCTTCATATGTGCATTGATTTCAAACATATCAATCGGGCCTGCCCGAAAGATCATTTTCCTCTCCCTCGCATCGACCAAATTGTCGACTCGACCGCGGGGTGCGAGAGATTGTCTTTTCTAGACGCTTATTCCGGGTATCATCAGATCCGTCTGTATGGGCCCGACGAAACCAAAACAGCTTTCATCACCCCATTCGGGTGCTTCTGCTATATCACCATGCCATTCAGCCTTAAGAATGCCGGAGCCACGTTCATGAGAATGATTCAAAAGTGTTTACTCACTCAAATCAGTCGGAATGTGGAAGCATACATGGATGATATCGTGGTCAAGTCGCGAAAGGGTTCCGACCTGTTGACTGACTTAGCTGAAACATTTGCCAATCTTAGGAGGTATGATATCAAGCTCAATCCTTCAAAGTGCACATTCGGAGTACCTGGCGGGAAGTTACTCGGTTTTCTCATTTCCGAACGAGGAATCGATGCTAACCCAGAAAAGGTTGGCACCATACTCCGAATGAAACGCCCTGTGCGTGTGCACGATGTCCAGAAGCTTACTGGATGCTTGGCCGCGTTAAGTCGATTCATCTCTCGCCTCGGTGAAAAGGCGTTGCCCCTTTACCGACTGATGAAGAAGGCAGACAAGTTCGAGTGGACTCCAGAAGCTGATGCAGCGTTTGCCGAGTTAAAAACTCTGCTCTCCACCCAGCCGGTGCTTGCTGCTCCAATCAGCAAAGAGCCTCTGTTGCTTTATATTGCAGCCACAGGACAAGTCGTCAGTACAGTACTTACGGTCGAGCGGGAAGAAGAAGGGAAAGCCTTCAAAGTTCAGTGCCCAGTGTATTATCTCTCTGAAGTTTTGACCCCATCGAAGCAAAGATATCCTCATTATCAGAAGCTCGTATATGGGATCTACATGACCATGAAGAAGGTTGCTCATTATTTCTCTGATCATGACATTACAGTCGTCAGCGACGCACCATTGTCAGAGATTCTGTACAACAGAGATGCAACTAGTCGAGTGGCTAAATGGGCGATTGAACTCCTTCCCCTCGATATCAAATTTGAGGCAAAGAAAGCCATTAAGTCCGAGGCTATAGCAGATTTCCTTACCGAGTGGATTGAACAGCAGCAGCCGACTCAAGTTCAGTCGGAGCATTGGACCATGTTCTTTGATGGCTCTAAGATGTTAAATGGTTCTGGTGCTGGGGTAGTTTTGGTTTCTCCCCGAGGAGATAAGCTCAGATATGTGCTCCAGATCCACTTTGATTCCTCCAACAATGAAGCAGAATATGAAGCACTGTTGTATGGGTTGCGCATGGCCATTTCACTCAGCGTCCGTCGCCTTATGGTTTACGGCGACTCAGATTTGGTGGTCAATCAGGTGATGAAGGAATGGGACGTGAGAAGCCTAGCCATGACTGGATACTGCAATGTGGTGAGGAAGCTTGAAAAGAAATTCGAAGGGTTAGAACTCCATCACGTTCCCCGACTGAAAAATCAAGCGGCCGATGACTTGGCGAAGATAGGTTCCAAGAGGGAAGCCATTTCGAGTGGCGTGTTTTTGGAACATGTCTACACACCATCGGTTCAAGAGGATCCCTTCACTGAAGAAGCCCCACAGCCTAAAAGCGCCACAGATCCGACTGAAGTCGAGGTCCCAGCGGTGGTCGACTTGATCATGGAAGTTTTGGTCATCACTCCCGATTGGACAGTGCCCTACATCGCCTATATTTTGAGGAAGGAACTCCCCAGGAATGAAGAAGAAGCTCGAGAGATCGTCCGCCGATCCAAAGCCTTCACCGTCATAAGAGGTCAATTATACAGAGAAAGTGCGACTGGAGTCAGCCAGAAATGTATAACACCAGAGGAAGGTCGAATGATCCTCAACGACATCCACTCGGGGACCTGTGGCCATCATGCGTCTTCTCGGACCATCGTGGCCAAAGCATACCGAGCTGGTTTTTATTGGCCCAGAGCGAATGAAATGGCGAAAGAGATAGTCGACAAGTGTGAGGGATGTCAATTTTACTCCAATATGTCACACAAGCCCGCGTCAGCTTTGAAGACTATACCACTCGTCTGGCCCTTTGCTGTATGGGGTTTGGATATGGTTGGCCCGTTGAGAACAGGAAGAAGCGGTTTCACACATGTGCTGGTAGCAGTCGACAAGTTTACCAAGTGGATTGAGGCCAAACCCATCAAGAACCTCGATGCTGGTACCGCTGTTAGCTTCATCCGAGAACTGATATTCAGATATGGAGTCCCACACAGCATCATCACTGATAACAGGTCAAACTTCGATTCAGAAGAATTCAGAGCTTTCTGCACGTCTCAAGGCACACGAGTCGACTATGCTTCAGTCGCCCATCTGCAGACGAATGGACAGGCAGAACGAGCCAACGGTTTGATTCTCAAAGGGTTGAAGCCCCGTTTGATGCGTGATCTCAAGCATGCGGCTGGTGCATGGGTTGACGAACTTCCCTCGGTGCTTTGGGGGTTAAGGACCACACCTAACCGGTCGACTGGAAGAACTCCATTCTTCTTGGTCTACGGAGCTGAAGCAGTCTTGCCGAGTGATCTTCTCCACAACGCTCCCCGAGTCGAGCTCTACACCGAAGCTGAAGCAGAACAAGCGCGGCAGGACGCAGTCGACCTTTTAGACGAAGAAAGAGAGATGGCTCTGATCAGATCGACCATTTATCAACAAGACTTGCGTCGCTTCCACGCCAAAAACGTGAAGAGTCGAGCCTTCCAGGAAGGAGACTTAGTTCTCCGAGTGGACCAGCAGAAACCACACAAGCTTGCTCCTTCTTGGGAAGGTCCCTTCATCGTCACCAAGTTTCTCCACAATGGAGCATACCGTCTTTACAATGTCGAACATCAGATCGACGAGCCCCGAGCTTGGAACGCGGAGCTTCTCCGCCCCTTTTACACTTAAGTATTCACTCGGATGAGTTGTAATAAAAGTACTCCTGTAGTTTATTTATCAAAGACAAGAGCTTTATAGTTTTCCCAGTGATTGTTATTACTTTTGTCCATATAAAACAATCCCCCAGTGGGTGGCTTAGCTGCGAATCCGATTCGCCTAAGTCTGTAAAAACAAATCCTAACCGAGTGGTGAGTCAGTCTCCCACACGAAGGCTTAGCTGCGAAATCCATTTCGCCTAAGATAAATAAAATCCTACCGAGTGGTAAGCCAGCCTTCCGCTCGGAGGCTTAGCTGCAGTCCAAGTACTCGCCTAAGATAAATAAAATCCTACCGAGTGGTAAGCCAGCCTTCCACTCGGAGGCTTAGCTGCAGTCCAAGTACTCGCCTAAGATAAATAAAATCCTACCGAGTGGTAAGCAAGCCTTCCACTCGGAGGCTTAGCTGCAGTCCAAGTACTCGCCTAAGATAAATAAAATCCTACCGAGTGG